>NW_023494734.1:0-122708 GCF_013368585.1 Megalops cyprinoides | reverse complement strand
GGCTTGGAGAGTGTGAAAATTGTGTTTCTGGCAGTCTACTGAAATCTGAATGCTGAGTGTTGTTCAAAGCTGAGAACAGAGTTTTTGGGCTCTGAGTGACTCCAAAAACCTTTTCAGGCATTCTCCTTTAAATTGAATGCTGAGCGATGTTGAAAACGTGGGAATCGTGTTTTTGCGCTCTGAAAGTGTTGAAAACCGTGTTTCTGGCAATATAGTTGAAACTGCACGCTGAATGATGTTAAAACCCAGGAATCGCGTTTTTGCGCTCTGAAAGTGTCGAAAACAACTTTTCTGATGCACTTCTGGAAAATGAGTGCTGTGTGTTGTTCAAAGCTGGGAACAGAGTTTTTGGGCTTGGAGAGGGTGAAAATTGTGTTTCTGACAGTCTACTGAAATCTGAATGCTGAGTATTGTTCAAAGCTGAGAACAGAGTTTTTGGGCTCTGAGTGACTCCAAAAACCTTCCAGGCAGTCTCCTTTAAATTGAATGCTGAGCGATGTTGAAAACGTGGGAATCGTGTTTTTGTGCTCTGAAAGTGTTGAAAACCGTGTTTCTGGCAATATAGTTGAAACTGCACGTTGAATGATGTTAAAACCCAGGAATCGCGTTTTTGCGCTCTGAAAGTGTCGAAAACAGGGTTTCTCGCAATATCATTGAAACTGCACGTTGAATGATGTTAAAACCCAGGAATCGCGTTTTTGCGTTCTGAAAGTGTCGAAAACAGCGTTTCTGATGCACTTCTGGAAAATGAATGCTGTGTGTTGTTCAAAGCTGGGAACAGAGTTTTTGGGCTTGGAGAGTGTGAAAATTGTGTTTCTGGCAGTCTACTGAAATCTGAATGCTGAGTGTTGTTCAAAGCTGAGAACAGAGTTTTTGGGCTTTGAGTGACTCCAAAAACCTTTTCAGGCATTCTCCTTTAAATTGAATGCTGAGCGATGTTGAAAACGTGGGAATCGTGTTTTTGCGCTCTGAAAGTGTTGAAAACCGTGTTTCTGGCAATATAGTTGAAACTGCACGTTGAATGATGTTAAAATCCAGGAATCGCGTTTTTGCGTTCTGAAAGTGTCGAAAACAGCTTTTCTGATGCACTTCTGAAAATGAGTGCTGTGTGTTGTTCAAAGCTGGGAACAGAGTTTTTGGGCTTGGAGAGTGTGAAAATTGTGTTTCTGGCAGTCTACTGAAATCTGAATGCTGAGTGTTGTTCAAGGCTGAGAACAGAGTTTTTGGGCTCTGAATGACTCCAAAAACCTTTTCAGGCATTCTCCTTTAAATTGAATGCTGAGCGATGTTGAAAACGTGGGAATCGTGTTTTTGCGCTCTGAAAGTGTTGAAAACCGTGTTTCTGGCAATATAGTTGAAACTGCACGTTGAATGATGTTAAAACCCAGGAATCGCGTTTTTACGCTCTGAAAGTGTCGAAAACAGGGTTTCTCGCAATATCATTGAAACTGCACGTTGAATGATGTGAAAACCCAGGAATCGCGTTTTTGCGTTCTGAAAGTGTCGAAAACAGGGTTTCTCGCAATATCATTGAAACTGCACGCTGAATGATGTTAAAACCCAGGAATCGCGTTTTTGTGCTCTGAAAGTGTCGAAAACAGGGTTTTTCGCAATATCATTGAAACTGCACGCTGAATGATGTTAAAACCCGGGAATCGCGTTTTTGCGTTGTGAAAGTGTCGAAAACGGCGTTTCTGATGCACTTCTTCAAAATGAATGCTGTGTGTTGTTCAAAGCTGGGAACAGAGTTTTTGGGCTTGGAGAGTGTGAAAATTGTGTTTCTGGCAGTCTACTGATATCTGAATGCTGAGTGTTGTTCAAAGCTGAGAACAGAGTTTTTGGGCTTTGAGTGACTCCAAAAACCTTTTCAGGCATTCTCCTTTAAATTGAATGCTGAGCGATGTTGAAAACGTGGGAATCGTGTTTTTGCGCTCTGAAAGTGTTGAAAACCGTGTTTCTGGCAATATAGTTGAAACTGCACGTTGAATGATGTTAAAACCCAGGAATCGCGTTTTTGCGCTCTGAAAGTGTCGAAAACAGCTTTTCTGATGCACGTCTGGAAAATGAGTGCTGTGTGTTGTTCAACGCTGGGAACAGAGTTTTTGGGCTTGGAGAGTGTGAAAATTGTGTTTCTGACAGTCTACTGAAATCTGAATGCTGAGTGTTGTTCAAAGCTGAGAACAGAGTTTTTGGGCTCTGAGTGACTCCAAAAACCTTTTCAGGCATTCTCCTTTAAATTGAATGCTGAGCGATGTTGAAAACGTGGGAATCGTGTTTCTGCGCTCTGAAAGTATTGAAAACCGTGTTTCTGGCAATATAGTTGAAACTGCACGTTGAATGATGTTAAAACCCAGGAATCGCGTTTTTGCGCTCTGAAAGTGTCGAAAACAGGGTTTTTCGCAATATCATTGAAACTGCACGCTGAATGATGTTAAAACCCGGGAATCGCGTTTTTGCGTTGTGAAAGTGTCGAAAACGGCGTTTCTGATGCACTTCTTCAAAATGAATGCTGTGTGTTGTTCAAAGCTGGGAACAGAGTTTATGGGCTTGGAGAGTGTGAAAATTGTGTTTCTGGCAGTCTACTGATATCTGAATGCTGAGTGTTGTTCAAAGCTGAGAACAGAGTTTTTGGGCTTTGAGTGACTCCAAAAACCTTTTCAGGCATTCTCCTTTAAATTTAATGCTGAGCGATGTTGAAAACGTGGGAATCGTGTTTTTGCGCTCTGAAAGTGTTGAAAACCGTGTTTCTGTCAATATAGATGAAACTGCACGTTGAATGATGTTAAAACCCAGGAATCACGTTTTTGCGCTCTGAAAGTGTCGAAAACAGGGTTTTTCGCAATATCATTGAAACTGCACGCTGAATGATGTTAAAACCCGGGAATCGCGTTTTTGCGTTGTGAAAGTGTCGAAAACGGCGTTTCTGATGCACTTCTTCAAAATGAATGCTGTGTGTTGTTCAAAGCTGGGAACAGAGTTTTTGGGCTTGGAGAGTGTGAAAATTGTGTTTCTGGCAGTCTACTGATATCTGAATGCTGAGTGTTGTTCAAAGCTGAGAACAGAGTTTTTGGGCTTTGAGTGACTCCAAAAACCTTTTCAGGCATTCTCCTTTAAATTGAATGCTGAGCGATGTTGAAAACGTGGGAATCGTGTTTTTGCGCTCTGAAAGTGTTGAAAACCGTGTTTCTGGCAATATAGTTGAAACTGCACGTTGAATGATGTTAAAACCCAGGAATCGCGTTTTTGCGCTCTGAAAGTGTCGAAAACAGCTTTTCTGATGCACGTCTGGAAAATGAGTGCTGTGTGTTGTTCAAAGCTGGGAACAGAGTTTTTGGGCTTGGAGAGTGTGAAAATTGTGTTTCTGACAGTCTACTGAAATCTGAATGCTGAGTATTGTTCAAAGCTGAGAACAGAGTTTTTGGGCTCTGAGTGACTCCAACAACCTTTTCAGGCATTCTCCTTTAAATTGAATGCTGAGCGATGTTGAAAACGTGGGAATCGTTTTGTTGCGCTCTGAAAGTGTTGAAAACCGTGTTTCTGTCAATATAGATGAAACTGCACGTTGAATGATGTTAAAACCCAGGAATCACGTTTTTGCGCTCTGAAAGTGTCGAAAACAGGGTTTCTCGCAATATCATTGAAACTGCACGCTGAATGATGTTAAAACCCGGGAATCGCGTTTTTGCGTTGTGAAAGTGTCGAAAACGGCGTTTCTGATGCACTTCTTTAAAATGAATGCTGTGTGTTGTTCAAAGCTGAGAACAGAGTTTTTGGGCTTGGAGAGTGTGAAAATTGTGTTTCTGGCAGTCTACTGAAATCTGAATGCTGAGTATTGTTCAAAGCTGAGAACAGAGTTTTTGGGCTCTGAGTGACTCCAAAAACCTTTTCAGGCATTCTCCTTTAAATTGAATGCTGAGCGATGTTGAAAACGTGGGAATCGTGTTTTTGCGCTCTGAAAGTGTTGAAAACCGTGTTTCTGGCAATATAGTTGAAACTGCACGTTGAATGATGTTAAAACCCAGGAATCGCGTTTTTACGCTCTGAAAGTGTCGAAAACAGCTTTTCTGATGCACTTCTGGAAAATGAGTGCTGTGTGTTGTTCAAAGCTGGGAACAGAGTTTTTGGGCTTGGAGAGTGTGAAAATTGTGTTTCTGACAGTCTACTGAAATCTGAATGCTGAGTGTTGTTCAAAGCTGAGAACAGAGATTTTGGTCTCTGAGTGACTCCAAAAACCTTTTCAGGCATTCTCCTTTAAATTGAATGCTGAGCGATGTTGAAAACGTGGGAATCGTGTTTCTGGCAATATAGTTGAAAATGCACGTTGAATGATGTTAAAACCCAGGAATCGCGTTTTTGCGCTCTGAAAGTGTCGAAAACAGCGTTGCTGATGCACTTCTGGAAAATGAGTGCTGTGTGTTGTTCAAAGCTGGGAACAGAGTTTTTGGGCTTGGAGAGGGTGAAAATTGTGTTTCTGACAGTCTACTGAAATCTGAATGCTGAGTGTTGTTCAAAGCTGAGAACAGAGTTTTTGGGCTCTGAGTGACTCCAAAAACCTTTCCAGGCATTCTCCTTTAAATTGAATGCTGAGCGATGTTGAAAACGTGGGAATCGTGTTTCTGCGCTCTGAAAGTGTTGAAAACCGTGTTTCTGGCAATATAGTTGAAACTGCACGTTGAATGATGTTAAAACCCAGGAATCGCGTTTTTGCGCTCTGAAAGTGTCGAAAACAGGGTTTTTCGCAATATCATTGAAACTGCACGCTGAATGATGTTAAAACCCGGGAATCGCGTTTTTGCGTTGTGAAAGTGTCGAAAACGGCGTTTCTGATGCACTTCTTCAAAATGAATGCTGTGTGTTGTTCAAAGCTGGGAACAGAGTTTATGGGCTTGGAGAGTGTGAAAATTGTGTTTCTGGCAGTCTACTGATATCTGAATGCTGAGTGTTGTTCAAAGCTGAGAACAGAGTTTTTGGGCTCTGAGTGACTCCAAAAACCTTTTCAGGCATTCTCCTTTAAATTGAATGCTGAGCGATGTTGAAAACGTGGGAATCGTGTTTTTGCGCTCTGAAAGTGTTGAAAACCGTGTTTCTGGCAATATAGTTGAAACTGCACGCTGAATGATGTTAAAACCCAGGAATCGCGTTTTTGCGCTCTGAAAGTGTCGAAAACAGCTTTTCTGATGCACGTCTGGAAAATGAGTGCTGTGTGTTGTTCAAAGCTGGGAACAGAGTTTTTGGGCTTGGAGAGGGTGAAAATTGTGTTTCTGACAGTCTACTGAAATCTGAATGCTGAGTATTGTTTAAAGCTGAGAACAGAGTTTTTGGGCTCTGAGTGACTCCAACAACCTTTTCAGGCATTCTCCTTTAAATTGAATGCTGAGCGATGTTGAAAACGTGGGAATCGTTTTGTTGCGCTCTGAAAGTGTTGAAAACCGTGTTTCTGTCAATATAGATGAAACTGCACGTTGAATGATGTTAAAACCCAGGAATCACGTTTTTGCGCTCTGAAAGTGTCGAAAACAGGGTTTCTCGCAATATCATTGAAACTGCACGCTGAATGATGTTAAAACCCGGGAATCGCGTTTTTGCGTTGTGAAAGTGTCGAAAACGGCGTTTCTGATGCACTTCATTAAAATGAATGCTGTGTGTTGTTCAAAGCTGAGAACAGAGTTTTTGGGCTCTGAGTGACTCCAAAAACCTTTCCACGCATTCTCCTTTAAATTGAATGCTGAGCGATGTTGAAAACGTGGGAATCGTTTTGTTGCGCTCTGAAAGTGTTGAAAACCGTGTTTCTGTCAATATAGATGAAACTGCACGTTGAATGATGTTAAAACCCAGGAATCACGTTTTTGCGCTCTGAAAGTGTCGAAAACAGGGTTTCTCGCAATATCATTGAAACTGCACGTTGAATGATGTTAAAACCCAGGAATCGCGTTTTTGCGCTCTGAATGTGTCGAAAACCGCGTTTCTGATGCATTTCTGGAAAATGAATGCTGTGTGTTGTTCAAAGCTGGGAACAGAGTTTTTGGGCTTGGAGAGGGTGAAAATTGTGTTTCTGACAGTCTACTGAAATCTGAATGCTGAGTATTGTTCAAAGCTGAGAACAGAGTTTTTGGGCTCTGAGTGACTCCAAAAACCTTTCCAGGCATTCTCCTTTAAATTGAATGCTGAGCGATGTTGAAAACGTGGGAATCGTTTTGTTGCGCTCTGAAAGTGTTGAAAACCGTGTTTCTGTCAATATAGTTGAAACTGCACGTTGAATGATGTTATAACCCAGGAATCGCGTTTTTGCGCTCTGAAAGTGTCGAAAACAGGGTTTCTCGCAATATCATTGAAACTGCACGCTGAATGATGTTAAAACCCCGGAATCGCGTTTTTTGCGTTGTGAAAGTGTCGAAAACGGCGTTTCTGATGCACTTCTTTAAAATGAATGCTGTGTGTAGTTCAAAGCTGGGAACAGAGTTTTTGGGCTTGGAGAGTGTGAAAATTGTGTTTCTGGCAGTCTACTGAAATCTGAATGCTGAGTATTGTTCAAAGCTGAGAACAGAGTTTTTGGGCTCTGAGTGACTCCAAAAACCTTTCCAGGCATTCTCCTTTAAATTGAATGCTGAGCGATGTTGAAAACGTGGGAATCGTGTTTTTGCGCTCTGAAAGTGTTGAAAACCGTGTTTCTGGCAATATAGTTGAAACTGCACGTTGAATGATGTTAAAACCCAGGAATCGCGTTTTTGCGCTCTGAAAGTGTCGAAAACAGCTTTTCTGATGCACTTCTGAAAATGAGTGCTGTGTGTTGTTCAAAGCTGGGAACAGAGTTTTTGGGCTTGGAGAGTGTGAAAATTGTGTTTCTGACAGTCTACTGAAATCTGAATGCTGAGTGTTGTTCAAAGCTGAGAACAGAGTTTTTGGGCTCTGAGTGACTCCAAAAACCTTTCCAGGCATTCTCCTTTAAATTGAATGCTGAGCGATGTTGAAAACGTGGGAATCGTGTTTCTGCACTCTGAAAGTGTTGAAAACCGTGTTTCTGGCAATATAGATGAAACTGCACGTTGAATGATGTTAAAACCCAGGAATCGCGTTTTTGCGCTCTGAAAGTGTCGAAAACAGGGTTTCTCGCAATATCATTGAAACTGCACGCTGAATGATGTTAAAACCCGGGAATCGCGTTTTTGCGTTGTGAAAGTGTCGAAAACGGCGTTTCTGATGCACTTCTGGAAAATGAATGCTGTGTGTTGTTCAAAGCTGGGAACAGAATTTTTGGGCTTGGAGAGTGTGAAAATTGTGTTTCTGGCAGTCTACTGAAATCTGAATGCTGAGAGTTGTTCAAAGCTGAGAACAGAGTTTTTGGTCTCTGAGTGACTCCAAAAACCTTTCCAGGCATTCTCCTTTAAATTGAATGCTGAGCGATGTTGAAAACGTGGGAATCGTGTTTCTGCGCTCTGAAAGTGTTGAAAACCGTGTTTCTGGCAATATAGATGAAACTGCTCGTTGAATGATGTTAAAACCCAGGAATCGCGTTTTTGCGCTCTGAAAGTGTCGAAAACAGGGTTTCTCGCAATATTTACATTTACATTTATTTATTTAGCAGACGCTTTTATCCAAAGCGACTTACAAAAGTGCATACAGTAGGTACAGCGACAGTACGGGGACAGGATGCGTACAGTTCCACAATGAGACAGTTCTCAGCTGAGAGCAAGGTCTGTTTGAGGACGCAGTACTATCAGATTTTTACAATTACAGCCTAAAGGGCAACTAGTACGATATACTTTCGAACGGCAAACTTCAACAACTTCAAAACGGCACAATGAGCGTCAGGGTTAAGGCGGCAACAAGAGACAAAATTTAAAAGCACAATTTAAAAAGCACAGCAATTTTTAAAAAGCACAGCAATTTGCAGCACTGATGGGCGGGGGGGGGGGGCCGCAATTGTGTGCTGGGTCAGTCCAGGTAGAGTCTGAAGAGGTGCGTCTTCAGGCCCCGTCTGAAGGACTGGGGTGAAGGAGCTGTCCGTAGCGAGACCGGGAGTTCGTTCCACCACTGGGGAGCGATGTAGGCGAGACGCCGATGTCTGGCAGAACGAGCACCTCCTGCCTTGACCATGCAGGGAGCAAGGCGTCCAGTTGCTGCTGAGCGTAGGGGTCGGGCTGGTGTGTAGGGCTGGATGAGTTCTTGGAGGTAGGCAGGGGCTGTCCTGTTGACTGCAGAGAAGGCGAGGGTCAGGGTCTTGAATCTGATCCTGGCAGCGACAGGAAGCCAGTGGAGGGATTTCAGCAGGGGAGTAACATGGGAGAATTTGGGGAGGTTGAAGATCAGTCGGGCAGCTGCATTCTGGATGAGCTGGAGAGGGTGGGTGGTGCATGCTGGGAGGCCTGCAAGGAGAGCGTTGCAGTAGTCCAGTCGAGGGAGAACTGTGGGCTGGATAAGGAGCTGCGTCGCGTATGTGGTTAGGAACGGGCGAATCCTCCTGATGTTGTGGAGGAGGAATCGGCAGGTCCGTGACGTGCGAGCAATGTACTCCTTGAAGTCCAGGTTGCTGTCGAGGGTGATGCCCAAGCTCTTTGCTGTCCGAGATATCACTGAAACTGCACGCTGAATGATGTTAAAACCCGGGAATCGCGTTTTTGCGTTGTGAAAGTGTCGAAAACGGCGTTTCTGATGCACTTCTTTAAAATGAATGCTGTGTGTTGTTCAAAGCTGGGAACAGAGTTTTTGGGCTTGAAGAGTGTGAAAATTGTGTTTCTGGCAGTCTACTGAATTTCAGGCATTCTCCTTTAAATTGAATGCTGAGCGATGTTGAAAACGTGGGAATCGTGTTTTTGCGCTCTGAAAGTGTTGAAAACCGTGTTTCTGGCAATATAGATGAAACTGCACGTTGAATGATGTTAAAACCCAGGAATCGCGTTTTTGCGCTCTGAAAGTGTCGAAAACAGGGTTTCTCGCAATATCATTGAAACTGCACTCTGAATGATGTTAAAACCCGGGAATTGCGTTTTTGCGTTGTGAAAGTGTCGAAAACGGCGTTTCTGATGCACTTCTTTAAAATGAATGCTGTGTGTTGTTCAAAGCTGGGAACAGAGTTTTTGGGCTTGAAGAGTGTGAAAATTGTGTTTCTGGCAGTCTACTGAAATCTGAATGCTGAGTATTGTTCAAAGCTGAGAACAGAGTTTTTGGGCTCTGAGTGACTCCAACAACCTTTTCAGGCATTCTCCTTTAAATTGAATGCTGAGCGATGTTGAAAACGTGGGAATCGTTTTGTTGCGCTCTGAAAGTGTTGAAAACCGTGTTTCTGGCAATATAGATGAAACTGCACGTTGAATGATGTTAAAACCCAGGAATCGCGTTTTTGCGCTCTGAAAGTGTTGAAAACCGTGTTTCTGGCAATATAGTTGAAACTGCACGTTGAATGATGTTAAAACCCAGGAATCGCGTTTTTGCGCTCTGAATGTGTCGAAAACCGCGTTTCTGGTGCAGTTCTGGAAAATGAATGCTGTGTGTTGTTCAAAGCTGGGAACAGAGTTTTTGGGCTTGGAGAGTGTGAAAATTGTGTTTCTGACAGTCTACTGAAATCTGAATGCTGAGTGTTGTTCAAAGCTGAGAACAGAGTTTTTGGGCTCTGAGTGACTCCAAAAACCTTTTCAGGCATTCTCCTTTAAATTGAATGCTGAGCAATGTTGAAAACGTGGGAATCGTGTTTTTGCGCTCTGAAAGTGTTGAAAACCGTGTTTCTGGCAATATAGTTGAAACTGCACGTTGAATGATGTTAAAACCCAGGAATCGCGTTTTTGCGCTCTGAAAGTGTCGAAAACAGGGTTTTTCGCAATATCATTGAAACTGCACGCTGAATGATGTTAAAACCCGGGAATCGCGTTTTTGCGTTGTGAAAGTGTCGAAAACTGCGTTTCTGATGCACTTCTTCAAAATGAATGCTGTGTGTTGTTCAAAGCTGGGAACAGAGTTTTTGGGCTTGGAGAGTGTGAAAATTGTGTTTCTGGCAGTCTACTGATATCTGAATGCTGAGTGTTGTTCAAAGCTGAGAACAGAGTTTTTGGGCTTTGAGTGACTCCAAAAACCTTTTCAGGCATTCTCCTTTAAATTGAATGCTGAGCGATGTTGAAAACGTGGGAATCGTGTTTTTGCGCTCTGAAAGTGTTGAAAACCGTGTTTCTGGCAATATAGTTGAAACTGCACGCTGAATGATGTTAAAACCCAGGAATCGCGTGTTTGCGCTCTGAAAGTGTCGAAAACAGCTTTTCTGATGCACGTCTGGAAAATGAGTGCTGTGTGTTGTTCAAAGCTGGGAACAGAGTTTTTGGGTTTGGAGAGGGTGAAAATTGTGTTTCTGACAGTCTACTGAAATCTGAATGCTGAGTATTGTTCAAAGCTGAGAACAGAGTTTTTGGGCTCTGAGTGACTCCAACAACCTTTTCAGGCATTCTCCTTTAAATTGAATGCTGAGCGATGTTGAAAACGTGGGAATCGTTTTGTTGCGCTCTGAAAGTGTTGAAAACCGTGTTTCTGTCAATATAGATGAAACTGCACGTTGAATGATGTTAAAACCCAGGAATCACGTTTTTGCGCTCTGAAAGTGTCGAAAACAGGGTTTCTCGCAATATCATTGAAACTGCACGCTGAATGATGTTAAAACCCGGGAATCGCGTTTTTGCGTTGTGAAAGTGTCGAAAACGGCGTTTCTGATGCACTTCTTTAAAATGAATGCTGTGTGTTGTTCAAAGCTGAGAACAGAGTTTTTGGGCTTGGAGAGTGTGAAAATTGTGTTTCTGGCAGTCTACTGAAATCTGAATGCTGAGTATTGTTCAAAGCTGAGAACAGAGTTTTTGGGCTCTGAGTGACTCCAAAAACCTTTTCAGGCATTCTCCTTTAAATTGAATGCTGAGCGATGTTGAAAACGTGGGAATCGTGTTTTTGCGCTCTGAAAGTGTTGAAAACCGTGTTTCTGGCAATATAGTTGAAACTGCACGTTGAATGATGTTAAAACCCAGGAATCGCGTTTTTACGCTCTGAAAGTGTCGAAAACAGCTTTTCTGATGCACTTCTGGAAAATGAGTGCTGTGTGTTGTTCAAAGCTGGGAACAGAGTTTTTGGGCTTGGAGAGTGTGAAAATTGTGTTTCTGACAGTCTACTGAAATCTGAATGCTGAGTGTTGTTCAAAGCTGAGAACAGAGTTTTTGGGCTCTGAGTGACTCCAAAAACCTTTTCAGGCATTCTCCTTTAAATTGAATGCTGAGCGATGTTGAAAACGTGGGAATCGTGTTTCTGGCAATATAGTTGAAAATGCACGTTGAATGATGTTAAAACCCAGGAATCGCGTTTTTGCGCTCTGAAAGTGTCGAAAACAGCGTTTCTGATGCACTTCTGGAAAATGAGTGCTGTGTGTTGTTCAAAGCTGGGAACAGAGTTTTTGGGCTTGGAGAGGGTGAAAATTGTGTTTCTGACAGTCTACTGAAATCTGAATGCTGAGTGTTGTTCAAAGCTGAGAACAGAGTTTTTGGGCTCTGAGTGACTCCAAAAACCTTTCCAGGCATTCTCCTTTAAATTGAATGCTGAGCGATGTTGAAAACGTGGGAATCGTGTTTCTGCGCTCTGAAAGTGTTGAAAACCGTGTTTCTGGCAATATAGTTGAAACTGCACGTTGAATGATGTTAAAACCCAGGAATCGCGTTTTTGCGCTCTGAAAGTGTCGAAAACAGGGTTTTTCGCAATATCATTGAAACTGCACGCTGAATGATGTTAAAACCCGGGAATCGCGTTTTTGCGTTGTGAAAGTGTCGAAAACGGCGTTTCTGATGCACTTCTTCAAAATGAATGCTGTGTGTTGTTCAAAGCTGGGAACAGAGTTTATGGGCTTGGAGAGTGTGAAAATTGTGTTTCTGGCAGTCTACTGATATCTGAATGCTGAGTGTTGTTCAAAGCTGAGAACAGAGTTTTTGGGCTCTGAGTGACTCCAAAAACCTTTTCAGGCATTCTCCTTTAAATTGAATGCTGAGCGATGTTGAAAACGTGGGAATCGTGTTTTTGCGCTCTGAAAGTGTTGAAAACCGTGTTTCTGTCAATATATTTGAAACTGCACGTTGAATGATGTTAAAACCCAGGAATCACGTTTTTGCGCTCTGAAAGTGTCGAAAACAGGGTTTTTCGCAATATCATTGAAACTGCACGCTGAATGATGTTAAAACCCGGGAATCGCGTTTTTGCGTTGTGAAAGTGTCGAAAACGGCGTTTCTGATGCACTTCTTCAAAATGAATGCTGTGTGTTGTTCAAAGCTGGGAACAGAGTTTTTGGGCTTGGAGAGTGTGAAAATTGTGTTTCTGGCAGTCTACTGATATCTGAATGCTGAGTGTTGTTCAAAGCTGAGAACAGAGTTTTTGGGCTTTGAGTGACTCCAAAAACCTTTTCAGGCATTCTCCTTTAAATTGAATGCTGAGCGATGTTGAAAACGTGGGAATCGTGTTTTTGCGCTCTGAAAGTGTTGAAAACCGTGTTTCTGGCAATATAGTTGAAACTGCACGTTGAATGATGTTAAAACCCAGGAATCGCGTTTTTGCGCTCTGAAAGTGTCGAAAACAGCTTTTCTGATGCACGTCTGGAAAATGAGTGCTGTGTGTTGTTCAAAGCTGGGAACAGAGTTTTTGGGCTTGGAGAGGGTGAAAATTGTGTTTCTGACAGTCTACTGAAATCTGAATGCTGAGTGTTGTTCAAAGCTGAGAACAGAGTTTTTGGGCTCTGAGTGACTCCAAAAACCTTTCCAGGCATTCTCCTTTAAATTGAATGCTGAGCGATGTTGAAAACGTGGGAATCGTGTTTCTGCGCTCTGAAAGTGTTGAAAACCGTGTTTCTGGCAATATAGATGAAACTGCACGTTGAATGATGTTAAAACCCAGGAATCGCGTTTTTGCGCTCTGAAAGTGTCGAAAACAGGGTTTCTCGCAATATCATTGAAACTGCACGCTGAATGATGTTAAAACCCGGGAATCGCGTTTTTGCGTTGTGAAAGTGTCGAAAACGGCGTTTCTGATGCACTTCTGGAAAATGAATGCTGTGTGTTGTTCAAAGCTGGGAACAGAATTTTTGGGCTTGGAGAGTGTGAAAATTGTGTTTCTGGCAGTCTACTGAAATCTGAATGCTGAGAGTTGTTCAAAGCTGAGAACAGAGTTTTTGGTCTCTGAGTGACTCCAAAACCTTTCCAGGCATTCTCCTTTAAATTGAATGCTGAGCGATGTTGAAAACGTGGGAATCGTGTTTCTGCGCTCTGAAAGTGTTGAAAACCGTGTTTCTGGCAATATAGATGAAACTGCACGTTGAATGATGTTAAAACCCAGGAATCGCGTTTTTGCGCTCTGAAAGTGTCGAAAACAGGGTTTCTCGCAATATTTACATTTACATTTATTTATTTAGCAGACGCTTTTATCCAAAGCGACTTACAAAAGTGCATACAGTAGGTACAGCGACAGTACGGGGACAGGATGCGTACAGTTCCACAATGAGACAGTTCTCAGCTGAGAGCAAGGTCTGTTTGAGGACGCAGTACTATCAGATTTTTACAATTACAGCCTAAAGGGCAACTAGTACGATATACTTTCGAACGGCAAACTTCAACAACTTCAAAACGGCACAATGAGCGTCAGGGTTAAGGCGGCAACAAGAGACAAAATTTAAAAGCACAATTTAAAAAGCACAGCAATTTTTAAAAAGCACAGCAATTTGCAGCACTGATGGGCGGGGGGGGGGGGCAGCAATTGTGTGCTGGGTCAGTCCAGGTAGAGTCTGAAGAGGTGCGTCTTCAGGCCCCGTCTGAAGGACTGGGGTGAAGGAGCTGTCCGTAGCGAGACCGGGAGTTCGTTCCACCACTGGGGAGCGATGTAGGCGAGACGCCGATGTCTGGCAGAACGAGCACCTCCTGCCTTGACCATGCAGGGAGCAAGGCGTCCAGTTGCTGCTGAGCGTAGGGGTCGGGCTGGTGTGTAGGGCTGGATGAGTTCTTGGAGGTAGGCAGGGGCTGTCCTGTTGACTGCAGAGAAGGCGAGGGTCAGGGTCTTGAATCTGATCCTGGCAGCGACAGGAAGCCAGTGGAGGGATTTCAGCAGGGGAGTAACATGGGAGAATTTGGGGAGGTTGAAGATCAGTCGGGCAGCTGCATTCTGGATGAGCTGGAGAGGGTGGGTGGTGCATGCTGGGAGGCCTGCAAGGAGAGCGTTGCAGTAGTCCAGTCGAGGGAGAACTGTGGGCTGGATAAGGAGCTGCGTCGCGTATGTGGTTAGGAACGGGCGAATCCTCCTGATGTTGTGGAGGAGGAATCGGCAGGTCCGTGACGTGCGAGCAATGTACTCCTTGAAGTCCAGGTTGCTGTCGAGGGTGATGCCCAAGCTCTTTGCTGTCCGAGATATCACTGAAACTGCACGCTGAATGATGTTAAAACCCGGGAATCGCGTTTTTGCGTTGTGAAAGTGTCGAAAACGGCGTTTCTGATGCACTTCTTTAAAATGAATGCTGTGTGTTGTTCAAAGCTGGGAACAGAGTTTTTGGGCTTGAAGAGTGTGAAAATTGTGTTTCTGGCAGTCTACTGAAATCTGAATGCTGAGTGTTGTTCAAAGCTGAGAACAGAGTTTTTGGGCTCTGAGTGACTCCAAAAACCTTTTCAGGCATTCTCCTTTAAATTGAATGCTGAGCGATGTTGAAAACGTGGGAATCGTGTTTTTGCGCTCTGAAAGTGTTGAAAACCGTGTTTCTGGCAATATAGATGAAACTGCACGTTGAATGATGTTAAAACCCAGGAATCGCGTTTTTGCGCTCTGAAAGTGTCGAAAACAGGGTTTCTCGCAATATCATTGAAACTGCACTCTGAATGATGTTAAAACCCGGGAATTGCGTTTTTGCGTTGTGAAAGTGTCGAAAACGGCGTTTCTGATGCACTTCTTTAAAATGAATGCTGTGTGTTGTTCAAAGCTGGGAACAGAGTTTTTGGGCTTGAAGAGTGTGAAAATTGTGTTTCTGGCAGTCTACTGAAATCTGAATGCTGAGTATTGTTCAAAGCTGAGAACAGAGTTTTTGGGCTCTGAGTGACTCCAACAACCTTTTCAGGCATTCTCCTTTAAATTGAATGCTGAGCGATGTTGAAAACGTGGGAATCGTTTTGTTGCGCTCTGAAAGTGTTGAAAACCGTGTTTCTGGCAATATAGATGAAACTGCACGTTGAATGATGTTAAAACCCAGGAATCGCGTTTTTGCGCTCTGAAAGTGTTGAAAACCGTGTTTCTGGCAATATAGTTGAAACTGCACGTTGAATGATGTTAAAACCCAGGAATCGCGTTTTTGCGCTCTGAATGTGTCGAAAACCGCGTTTCTGATGCACTTCTGGAAAATGAATGCTGTGTGTTGTTCAAAGCTGGGAACAGAGTTTTTGGGCTTGGAGAGTGTGAAAATTGTGTTTCTGACAGTCTACTGAAATCTGAATGCTGAGTGTTGTTCAAAGCTGAGAACAGAGTTTTTGGGCTCTGAGTGACTCCAAAAACCTTTTCAGGCATTCTCCTTTAAATTGAATGCTGAGCAATGTTGAAAACGTGGGAATCGTGTTTTTGCGCTCTGAAAGTGTTGAAAACCGTGTTTCTGGCAATATAGTTGAAACTGCACGTTGAATGATGTTAAAACCCAGGAATCGCGTTTTTGCGCTCTGAAAGTGTCGAAAACAGGGTTTTTCGCAATATCATTGAAACTGCACGCTGAATGATGTTAAAACCCGGGAATCGCGTTTTTTGCGTTGTGAAAGTGTCGAAAACGGCGTTTCTGATGCACTTCTTGAAAATGATTGCTGTGTGTTGTTCAAAGCTGGGAACAGAGTTTTTGGGCTTGGAGAGTGTGAAAATTGTGTTTCTGGCAGTCTACTGATATCTGTATGCTGAGTGTTGTTCAAAGCTGAGAACAGAGTTTTTGGGCTCTGAGTGACTCCAAAAACCTTTTCAGGCATTCTCCTTTAAATTGAATGCTGAGCGATGTTGAAAACGTGGGAATCGTGTTTTTGCGCTCTGAAAGTGTTGAAAACCGTGTTTCTGGCAATATAGTTGAAACTGCACGCTGAATGATGTTAAAACCCAGGAATCGCGTGTTTGCGCTCTGAAAGTGTCGAAAACAGCTTTTCTGATGCACGTCTGGAAAATGAGTGCTGTGTGTTGTTCAAAGCTGGGAACAGAGTTTTTGGGTTTGGAGAGGGTGAAAATTGTGTTTCTGACAGTCTACTGAAATCTGAATGCTGAGTATTGTTCAAAGCTGAGAACAGAGTTTTTGGGCTCTGAGTGACTCCAACAACCTTTTCAGGCATTCTCCTTTAAATTGAATGCTGAGCGATGTTGAAAACGTGGGAATCGTTTTGTTGCGCTCTGAAAGTGTTGAAAACCGTGTTTCTGTCAATATAGATGAAACTGCACGTTGAATGATGTTAAAACCCAGGAATCACGTTTTTGCGCTCTGAAAGTGTCGAAAACAGGGTTTCTCGCAATATCATTGAAACTGCACGCTGAATGATGTTAAAACCCGGGAATCGCGTTTTTGCGTTGTGAAAGTGTCGAAAACGGCGTTTCTGATGCACTTCTTTAAAATGAATGCTGTGTGTTGTTCAAAGCTGAGAACAGAGTTTTTGGGCTTGGAGAGTGTGAAAATTGTGTTTCTGGCAGTCTACTGAAATCTGAATGCTGAGTATTGTTCAAAGCTGAGAACAGAGTTTTTGGGCTCTGAGTGACTCCAAAAACCTTTTCAGGCATTCTCCTTTAAATTGAATGCTGAGCGATGTTGAAAACGTGGGAATCGTGTTTTTGCGCTCTGAAAGTGTTGAAAACCGTGTTTCTGGCAATATAGTTGAAACTGCACGTTGAATGATGTTAAAACCCAGGAATCGCGTTTTTACTCTCTGAAAGTGTCGAAAACAGCTTTTCTGATGCACTTCTGGAAAATGAGTGCTGTGTGTTGTTCAAAGCTGGGAACAGAGTTTTTGGGCTTGGAGAGTGTGAAAATTGTGTTTCTGACAGTCTACTGAAATCTGAATGCTGAGTGTTGTTCAAAGCTGAGAACAGAGTTTTTGGTCTCTGAGTGACTCCAAAAACCTTTTCAGGCATTCTCCTTTAAATTGAATGCTGAGCGATGTTGAAAACGTGGGAATCGTGTTTCTGTGCTGAATGATGTTAAAACCCAGGAATCGCGTTTTTGCGCTCTGAAAGTGTCGAAAACAGCGTTGCTGATGCACTTCTGGAAAATGAGTGCTGTGTGTTGTTCAAAGCTGGGAACAGAGTTTTTGGGCTTGGAGAGGGTGAAAATTGTGTTTCTGACAGTCTACTGAAATCTGAATGCTGAGTGTTGTTCAAAGCTGAGAACAGAGTTTTTGGGCTCTGAGTGACTCCAAAAACCTTTCCAGGCATTCTCCTTTAAATTGAATGCTGAGCGATGTTGAAAACGTGGGAATCGTGTTTCTGCGCTCTGAAAGTGTTGAAAACCGTGTTTCTGGCAATATAGTTGAAACTGCACGTTGAATGATGTTAAAACCCAGGAATCGCGTTTTTGCGCTCTGAAAGTGTCGAAAACAGGGTTTTTCGCAATATCATTGAAACTGCACGCTGAATGATGTTAAAACCCGGGAATCGCGTTTTTGCGTTGTGAAAGTGTCGAAAACGGCGTTTCTGATGCACTTCTTCAAAATGAATGCTGTGTGTTGTTCAAAGCTGGGAACAGAGTTTATGGGCTTGGAGAGTGTGAAAATTGTGTTTCTGGCAGTCTACTGATATCTGAATGCTGAGTGTTGTTCAAAGCTGAGAACAGAGTTTTTGGGCTCTTGAGTGACTCCAAAAACCTTTTCAGGCATTCTCCTTTAAATTGAATGCTGGCGATGTTGAAAACGTGGGAATCGTGTTTTTGCGCTCTGAAAGTGTTGAAAACCGTGTTTCTGTCAATATAGATGAAACTGCACGTTGAATGATGTTAAAACCCAGGAATCACGTTTTTGCGCTCTGAAAGTGTCGAAAACAGGGTTTTTCGCAATATCATTGAAACTGCACGCTGAATGATGTTAAAACCTCGGGAATCGCGTTTTTGCGTTGTGAAAGTGTCGAAAACGGCGTTTCTGATGCACTTCTTCAAATGAAT
The DNA here is from genome assembly GCF_013368585.1 of Megalops cyprinoides. Classification (NCBI taxonomy): domain Eukaryota; kingdom Metazoa; phylum Chordata; class Actinopteri; order Elopiformes; family Megalopidae; genus Megalops; species Megalops cyprinoides. The sequence continues at coordinate 104,572 of NW_023494734.1, read as the reverse complement.
GCTGTGTGTTGTTCAAAGCTGGGAACAGAGTTTTTGGGCTTGGAGAGTGTGAAAATTGTGTTTCTGGCAGTCTACTGATATCTGAATGCTGAGTGTTGTTCAAAGCTGAGAACAGAGTTTTTGGGCTTTGAGTGACTCCAAAAACCTTTTCAGGCATTCTCCTTTAAATTGAATGCTGAGCGATGTTGAAAACGTGGGAATCGTGTTTTTGCGCTCTGAAAGTGTTGAAAACCGTGTTTCTGGCAATATAGTTGAAACTGCACGTTGAATGATGTTAAAACCCAGGAATCGCGTTTTTGCGCTCTGAAAGTGTCGAAAACAGCTTTTCTGATGCACGACTGGAAAATGAGTGCTGTGTGTTGTTCAAAGCTGGGAACAGAGTTTTTGGGCTTGGAGAGGGTGAAAATTGTGTTTCTGACAGTCTACTGAAATCTGAATGCTGAGTGTTGTTCAAAGCTGAGAACAGAGTTTTTGGGCTCTGAGTGACTCCAAAAACCTTTTCCAGGCATTCTCCTTTAAATTGAATGCTGAGCGATGTTGAAAACGTGGGAATCGTGTTTCTGCGCTCTGAAAGTGTTGAAAACCGTGTTTCTGGCAATATAGTTGAAACTGCACGTTGAATGATGTTAAAACCCAGGAATCGCGTTTTTTGCGCTCTGAAAGTGTCGAAAACAGGGTTTTTCGCAATATCATTGAAACTGCACGCTGAATGATGTTAAAACCCGGGAATCGCGTTTTTGCGTTGTGAAAGTGTCGAAAACGGCGTTTCTGATGCACTTCTTCAAAATGAATGCTGTGTGTTGTTCAAAGCTGGGAACAGAGTTTATGGGCTTGGAGAGTGTGAAAATTGTGTTTCTGGCAGTCTACTGATATCTGAATGCTGAGTGTTGTTCAAAGCTGAGAACAGAGTTTTTGGGCTCTGAGTGACTCCAAAAACCTTTTCAGGCATTCTCCTTTAAATTGAATGCTGAGCGATGTTGAAAACGTGGGAATCGTGTTTTTGCGCTCTGAAAGTGTTGAAAACCGTGTTTCTGTCAATATAGATGAAACTGCACGTTGAATGATGTTAAAACCCAGGAATCACGTTTTTGCGCTCTGAAAGTGTCGAAAACAGGGTTTTTCGCAATATCATTGAAACTGCACGCTGAATGATGTTAAAACCCGGGAATCGCGTTTTTTGCGTTGTGAAAGTGTCGAAAACGGCGTTTCTGATGCACTTCTTCAAAATGAATGCTGTGTGTTGTTCAAGCTGGGAACAGAGTTTTTGGGCTTGGAGAGTGTGAAAATTGTGTTTCTGGCAGTCTACTGATATCTGAATGCTGAGTGTTGTTCAAAGCTGAGAACAGAGTTTTTGGGCTTTGAGTGACTCCAAAAACCTTTTCAGGCATTCTCCTTTAAATTGAATGCTGAGCGATGTTGAAAAACGTGGGGAATCGTGTTTTTGCGCTCTGAAAGTGTTGAAAACCGTGTTTCTGGCAATATAGTTGAAACTGCACGTTGAATGATGTTAAAACCCAGGAATCGCGTTTTTTGCGCTCTGAAAGTGTCGAAAACAGCTTTTCTGATGCACGTCTGGAAAATGAGTGCTGTGTGTTGTTCAAAGCTGGGAACAGAGTTTTTGGGCTTGGAGAGTGTGAAAATTGTGTTTCTGACAGTCTACTGAAATCTGAATGCTGAGTATTGTTCAAAGCTGAGAACAGAGTTTTTGGGCTCTGAGTGACTCCAACAACCTTTTCAGGCATTCTCCTTTAAATTGAATGCTGAGCGATGTTGAAAACGTGGGAATCGTTTTGTTGCGCTCTGAAAGTGTTGAAAACCGTGTTTCTGTCAATATAGATGAAACTGCACGTTGAATGATGTTAAAACCCAGGAATCACGTTTTTGCGCTCTGAAAGTGTCGAAAACAGGGTTTCTCGCAATATCATTGAAACTGCACGCTGAATGATGTTAAAACCCGGGAATCGCGTTTTTGCGTTGTGAAAGTGTCGAAAACGGCGTTTCTGATGCACTTCTTTAAAATGAATGCTGTGTGTTGTTCAAAGCTGAGAACAGAGTTTTTGGGCTTGGAGAGTGTGAAAATTGTGTTTCTGGCAGTCTACTGAAATCTGAATGCTGAGTATTGTTCAAAGCTGAGAACAGAGTTTTTGGGCTCTGAGTGACTCCAAAAACCTTTTCAGGCATTCTCCTTTAAATTGAATGCTGAGCGATGTTGAAAACGTGGGAATCGTGTTTTGTTGCGCTCTGAAAGTGTTGAAAACCGTGTTTCTGGCAATATAGATGAAACTGCACGTTGAATGATGTTAAAACCCAGGAATCGCGTTTTTGCGCTCTGAAAGTGTTGAAAACCGTGTTTCTGGCAATATAGTTGAAACTGCACGTTGAATGATGTTAAAACCCAGGAATCGCGTTTTTGCGCTCTGAATGTGTCGAAAACCGCGTTTCTGATGCACTTCTGGAAAATGAATGCTGTGTGTTGTTCAAAGCTGGGAACAGAGTTTTTGGGCTTGGAGAGTGTGAAAATTGTGTTTCTGACAGTCTACTGAAATCTGAATGCTGAGTGTTGTTCAAAGCTGAGAACAGAGTTTTTGGGCTCTGAGTGACTCCAAAAACCTTTTCAGGCATTCTCCTTTAAATTGAATGCTGAGCAATGTTGAAAACGTGGGAATCGTGTTTTTGCGCTCTGAAAGTGTTGAAAACCGTGTTTCTGGCAATATAGTTGAAACTGCATGTTGAATGATGTTAAAACCCAGGAATCGCGTTTTTGCGCTCTGAAAGTGTCGAAAACAGGGTTTTTTCGCAATATCATTGAAACTGCACGCTGAATGATGTTAAAACCCGGGAATCGCGTTTTTGCGTTGTGAAAGTGTCGAAAACGGCGTTTCTGATGCACTTCTTCAAAATGAATGCTGTGTGTTGTTCAAAGCTGGGAACAGAAGTTTTTGGGCGTGGAGAGTGTTGAAAATTGTGTTTCTGGCAGTCTACTGATATCTGAATGCTGAGTGTTGTTCAAAGCTGAGAAACAGAGTTTTTGGGCTTTGAGTGACTCCAAAAACCTTTTCAGGCATTCTCCTTTAAATTGAATGCTGAGCGATGCCTGAAAACGTGGGAATCGTGTTTTTGCGCTCTGAAAGTGTTGAAAACCGTGTTTCTGGCAATATAGTTGAAACTGCACGCTGAATGATGTTAAAACCCAGGAATCGCGTTTTTGCGCTCTGAAAGTGTCGAAAACAGCTTTTCTGATGCACGTCTGGAAAATGAGTGCTGTGTGTTGTTCAAAGCTGGGAACAGAGTTTTTGGGTTTGGAGAGGGTGAAAATTGTGTTTCTGACAGTCTACTGAAATCTGAATGCTGAGTATTGTTCAAAGCTGAGAACAGAGTTTTTGGGCTCTGAGTGACTCCAACAACCTTTTCAGGCATTCTCCTTTAAATTGAATGCTGAGCGATGTTGAAAACGTGGGAATCGTTTTGTTGCGCTCTGAAAGTGTTGAAAACCGTGTTTCTGTCAATATAGATGAAACTGCACGTTGAATGATGTTAAACCCAGGAATCACGTTTTTTTGCGCTCTCTGAAAGTGTCGAAAACAGGGTTTCTCGCAATATCATTGAAAACTGCACGCTGAATGATGTTAAAACCCGGGAATCGCGTTTTTTGCGTTGTGAAAGTGTCGAAAACGGCGTTTCTGATGCACTTCTTTAAAATGAATGCTGTGTGTTGTTCAAAGCTGAGAACAGAGTTTTTGGGCTTGGAGAGTGTGAAAATTGTGTTTCTGGCAGTCTACTGAAATCTGAATGCTGAGTATTGTTCAAAGCTGAGAACAGAGTTTTTGGGCTCTGAGTGACTCCAAAAACCTTTTCAGGCATTCTCCTTTAAATTGAATGCTGAGCGATGTTGAAAACGTGGGAATCGTGTTTTTGCGCTCTGAAAGTGTTGAAAACCGTGTTTCTGGCAATATAGTTGAAACTGCACGTTGAATGATGTTAAAACCCAGGAATCGCGTTTTTACGCTCTGAAAGTGTCGAAAACAGCTTTTCTGATGCACTTCTGGAAAATGAGTGCTGTGTGTTGTTCAAAGCTGGGAACAGAGTTTTTGGGCTTGGAGAGTGTGAAAATTGTGTTTCTGACAGTCTACTGAAATCTGAATGCTGAGTGTTGTTCAAAGCTGAGAACAGAGTTTTTGGTCTCTGAGTGACTCCAAAAACCTTTCCAGGCATTCTCCTTTAAATTGAATGCTGAGCGATGTTGAAAACGTGGGAATCGTGTTTCTGGCAATATAGTTGAAACTGCACGTTGAATGATGTTAAAACCCAGGAATCGCGTTTTTTGCGCTCTGAAGTGTCGAAAACAGCGTTGCTGATGCACTTCTGGAAAATGAGTGCTGTGTGTTGTTCAAAGCTGGGAACAGAGTTTTTGGGCTTGGAGAGGGTGAAAATTGTGTTTCTGACAGTCTACTGAAATCTGAATGCTGAGTGTTGTTCAAAGCTGAGAACAGAGTTTTTGGGCTCTGAGTGACTCCAAAAACCTTTCCAGGCATTCTCCTTTAAATTGAATGCTGAGCGATGTTGAAAACGTGGGAATCGTGTTTCTGCGCTCTGAAAGTGTTGAAAAACCGTGTTTCTGGCAATATAGTTGAAACTGCACGTTGAATGATGTTAAAACCCAGGAATCGCGTTTTTGCGCTCTGAAAGTGTCGAAAACAGGGGTTTTTCGCAATATCATTGAAACTGCACGCTGAATGATGTTTAAAACCCGGGAATCGCGTTTTTGCGTTGTGAAAGTGTCGAAAAAACGGCGTTTCTGATGCACTTCTTCAAATGAATGCTGTGTGTTGTTCAAAGCTGGGAACAGAGTTTATGGGCTTGGAGAAGTGTGAAAATTGTGTTTCTGGCAGTCTACTGAAATCTGAATGCTGAGTGTTGTTCAAAGCTGAGAACAGAGTTTTTGGGCTTTGAGTGACTCCAAAAACCTTTTCAGGCATTCTCCTTTAATTGAATGCTGAGCGATGTTGAAAACGTGGGAATCGTGTTTTTGCGCTCTGAAAGTGTTGAAAACCGTGTTTCTGTCAATATAGATGAAACTGCACGTTGAATGATGTTAAAACCCAGGAATCGCGTTTTTGCGCTCTGAAAGTGTCGAAAACAGGGTTTCTCGCAATATCATTGAAACTGCACGCTGAATGATGTTAAAACCCGGGAATCGCGTTTTTGCGTTGTGAAAGTGTCGAAAACGGCGTTTCTGATGCACTTCTTCAAAATGAATGCTGTGTGTTGTTCAAAGCTGGGAACAGAGTTTTGGGCTTGGAGAGTGTGAAAATTGTGTTTCTGGCAGTCTACTGATATCTGAATGCTGAGTGTTGTTCAAAGCTGAGAACAGAGTTTTTGGGCTTTGAGTGACTCCAAAACCTTTTCAGGCATTCTCCTTTAATTGAATGCTGAGCGATGTTTGAAAACGTGGGAATCGTGTTTTTGCGCTCTGAAAGTGTTGAAAACCGTGTTTCTGGCAATATAGTTGAAACTGCCACGTTGAATGATGTTAAAACCCAGGAATCGCGTTTTTGCGCTCTGAAAGTGTCGAAAACAGCTTTTCTGATGCACGTCTGGAAAATGAGTGCTGTGTGTTTGTTCAAAGCTGGGAACAGAGTTTTTGGGCTTGGAGAGGGTGAAAATTGTGTTTCTGACAGTCTACTGAAATCTGAATGCTGAGTGTTGTTCAAAGCTGAGAACAGAGTTTTTGGGCTGCTGAGTGACTCCAAAAAACCTTTCCAGGCATTCTCCTTTAAATTGAATGCTGAGGCGATGTTGAAAACGTGGGAATCGTGTTTTCTGCGCTCTGAAAGTGTTGAAAAACCGTGTTTCTGGCAATATAGTATGAAACTGCACGTTGATGATGTTAAAACCCAGGAATCGCGTTTTTTGCGCTCTGAAAGTGTCGAAAACAGGGTTTCTCGCAATATCATTGAAACTGCACGCTGAATGATGTTAAAACCCGGGGAATCGCGTTTTTGCGTTGTGAAAGTGTCGAAAACGGCGTTTCTGATGCACTTCTGCAAAATTAATGCTGTGTGTTGTTCAAAGCTGGGAACAGAGATTATGGCTTGGAGAGTGTGAAAATTGTGTTTCTGGCAGTCTACTGATATCTGAATGCTGAGTAGTTGTTCAAAGCTGAGAACAGAGTTTTTGGGCTCTGAGTGAACTCCAAAAACTTTTCCAGGCATTCTCCTTTAAATTGAATGCTGAGCGATGTTGAAAACGTGGGAATCGTGTTTTTGCGCTCTGAAAGTGTTGAAAACCGTGTTTCTGTCAATATAGATGAAACTGCACGTTGAATGATGTTAAAACCCAGGAATCGCGTTTTTGCGCTCTGAAAGTGTCGAAAACAGGGTTTCTCGCAATATTTACATTTACATTTATTTATTTAGCAGACGCTTTTATCCAAAGCGACTTACAAAAGTGCATACAGTAGGTACAGCGACAGTACGGGGACAGGATGCGTACAGTTCCACAATGAGACAGTTCTCAGCTGAGAGCAAGGTCTGTTTGAGGACGCAGTACTATCAGATTTTTACAATTACAGCCTAAAGGGCAACTAGTACGATATACTTTCGAACGGCAAACTTCAACAACTTCAAAACGGCACAATGAGCGTCAGGGTTAAGGCGGCAACAAGAGACAAAATTTAAAAGCACAATTTAAAAAGCACAGCAATTTTTAAAAAGCACAGCAATTTGCAGCACTGATGGGCGGGGGGGGGGGCAGCAATTGTGTGCTGGGTCAGTCCAGGTAGAGTCTGAAGAGGTGCGTCTTCAGGCCCCGTCTGAAGGACTGGGGTGAAGGAGCTGTCCGTAGCGAGACCGGGAGTTCGTTCCACCACTGGGGAGCGATGTAGGCGAGACGCCGATGTCTGGCAGAACGAGCACCTCCTGCCTTGACCATGCAGGGAGCAAGGCGTCCAGTTGCTGCTGAGCGTAGGGGTCGGGCTGGTGTGTAGGGCTGGATGAGTTCTTGGAGGTAGGCAGGGGCTGTCCTGTTGACTGCAGAGAAGGCGAGGGTCAGGGTCTTGAATCTGATCCTGGCAGCGACAGGAAGCCAGTGGAGGGATTTCAGCAGGGGAGTAACATGGGAGAATTTGGGGAGGTTGAAGATCAGTCGGGCAGCTGCATTCTGGATGAGCTGGAGAGGGTGGGTGGTGCATGCTGGGAGGCCTGCAAGGAGAGCGTTGCAGTAGTCCAGTCGAGGGAGAACTGTGGGCTGGATAAGGAGCTGCGTCGCGTATGTGGTTAGGAACGGGCGAATCCTCCTGATGTTGTGGAGGAGGAATCGGCAGGTCCGTGACGTGCGAGCAATGTACTCCTTGAAGTCCAGGTTGCTGTCGAGGGTGATGCCCAAGCTCTTTGCTGTCCGAGATATCACTGAAACTGCACGCTGAATGATGTTAAAACCGGGAATCGCGTTTTGCGTTGTGAAAGTGTCGAAAACGGCGTTTCTGATGCACTTCTTTAAAATGAATGCTGTGTGTTGTTCAAAGCTGGGAACAGAGTTTTTGGGCTTGAAGAGTGTGAAAATTGTGTTTCTGGCAGTCTACTGAAATCTGAATGCTGAGTGTTTGTTCAAAGCTGAGACAGAGTTTTTGGGCTCTGAGTGACTCCAAAAACCTTTTCAGGCATTCTCCTTTAAATTGAATGCTGAGCGATGTTGAAAACGTGGGAATCGTGTTTTGCGCTCTGAAAGTGTTGAAAACCGTGTTTCTGGCAATATAGATGAAACTGCACGTTGAATGATGTTAAAACCCAGGAATCGCGTTTTTGCGCTCTGAAAGTGTCGAAAACAGGGTTTCTCGCAATATCATTGAAACTGCACTCTGAATGATGTTAAAACCCGGGAATTGCGTTTTTGCGTTGTGAAAGTGTCGAAAACGGCGTTTCTGATGCACTTCTTTAAAATGAATGCTGTGTGTTGTTCAAAGCTGGGAACAGAGTTTTTGGGCTTGAAGAGTGTGAAAATTGTGTTTCTGGCAGTCTACTGAAATCTGAATGCTGAGTATTGTTCAAAGCTGAGAACAGAGTTTTGGGCTCTGAGTGACTCCAACAACCTTTTCAGGCATTCTCCTTTAAATTGAATGCTGAGCGATGTTGAAAACGTGGGAATCGTTTTGTTGCGCTCTGAAAGTGTTGAAAACCGTGTTTCTGGCAATATAGATGAAACTGCACGTTGAATGATGTTAAAACCCAGGAATCGCGTTTTTGCGCTCTGAAAGTGTTGAAAACCGTGTTTCTGGCAATATAGTTGAAAATGCACGTTGAATGATGTTAAAACCCAGGAATCGCGTTTTTGCGCTCTGAATGTGTCGAAAACCGCGTTTCTGATGCACTTCTGGAAAATGAATGCTGTGTGTTGTTCAAAGCTGGGAACAGAGTTTTTGGGCTTGGAGAGTGTGAAAATTGTGTTTCTGGCAGTCTACTGAAATCTGAATGCTGAGTGTTGTTCAAAGCTGAGAACAGAGTTTTTGGGCTCTGAGTGACTCCAAAAACCTTTTCAGGCATTCTCCTTTAAATTGAATGCTGAGCAATGTTGAAAACGTGGGAATCGTGTTTTTGCGCTCTGAAAGTGTTGAAAACCGTGTTTCTGGCAATATAGTTGAAACTGCACGTTGAATGATGTTAAAACCCAGGAATCGCGTTTTTGCGCTCTGAAAGTGTCGAAAACAGGTTTTTCGCAATATCATTGAAACTGCACGCTGAATGATGTTAAAACCCGGGAATCGCGTTTTTGCGTTGTGAAAGTGTCGAAAACGGCGTTTCTGATGCACTTCTTCAAAATGAATGCTGTGTGTTGTTCAAAGCTGGGAACAGAGTTTTTGGGCTTGGAGAGTGTGAAAATTGTGTTTCTGGCAGTCTACTGATATCTGAATGCTGAGTGTTGTTCAAAGCTGAGAACAGAGTTTTTGGGCTCTGAGTGACTCCAAAAACCTTTTCAGGCATTCTCCTTTAAATTGAATGCTGAGCGATGTTGAAACGTGGGAATCGTGTTTTTGCGCTCTGAAAGTGTTGAAAACCGTGTTTCTGGCAATATAGTTGAAACTGCACGCTGAATGATGTTAAAACCCAGGAATCGCGTGTTTGCGCGCTGAAAGTGTCGAAACAGCTTTTCTGATGCACTTCTGGAAAATGAGAGCTGTGTGTTGTTCAAAGCTGGGAACAGAGTTTTTGGGTTTGGAGAGGGTGAAAATTGTGTTTCTGACAGTCTACTGAAATCTGAATGCTGAGTATTGTTCAAAGCTGAGAACAGAGTTTTTGGGCTCTGAGTGACTCCAACAACCTTTTCAGGCATTCTCCTTTAAATTGAATGCTGAGCGATGTTGAAAACGTGGGAATCGTTTTGTTGCGCTCTGAAAGTGTTGAAAACCGTGTTTCTGTCAATATAGATGAAACTGCACGTTGAATGATGTTAAAACCCAGGAATCACGTTTTTGCGCTCTGAAAGTGTCGAAAACAGGGTTTCTCGCAATATCATTGAAACTGCACGCTGAATGATGTTAAAACCCGGGAATCGCGTTTTTGCGTTGTGAAAGTGTCGAAAACGGCGTTTCTGATGCACTTCTTTAAAATGAATGCTGTGTGTTGTTCAAAGCTGAGAACAGAGTTTTTGGGCTTGGAGAGTGTGAAAATTGTGTTTCTGGCAGTCTACTGAAATCTGAATGCTGAGTATTGTTCAAAGCTGAGAACAGAGTTTTTGGGCTCTGAGTGACTCCAAAAACCTTTTCAGGCATTCTCCTTTAAATTGAATGCTGAGCGATGTTGAAAACGTGGGAATCGTGTTTTTGCGCTCTGAAAGTGTTGAAAACCGTGTTTCTGGCAATATGGTTGAAACTGAACGTTGAATGATGTTAAAACCCAGGAATCGCGTTTTTACGCTCTGAAAGTGTCGAAAACAGCTTTTCTGATGCACTTCTGGAAAATGAGTGCTGTGTGTTGTTCAAAGCTGGGAACAGAGTTTTTGGGCTTGGAGAGTGTGAAAATTGTGTTTCTGACAGTCTACTGAAATCTGAATGCTGAGTGTTGTTCAAAGCTGAGAACAGAGTTTTTGGTCTCTGAGTGACTCCAAAAACCTTTTCAGGCATTCTCCTTTAAATTGAATGCTGAGCGATGTTGAAAACGTGGGAATCGTGTTTCTGGCAATATAGTTGAAAATGCACGTTGAATGATGTTAAAACCCAGGAATCGCGTTTTTGCGCTCTGAAAGTGTCGAAAACAGCGTTGCTGATGCACTTCTGGAAAATGAGTGCTGTGTGTTGTTCAAAGCTGGGAACAGAGTTTTTGGGCTTGGAGAGGGTGAAAATTGTGTTTCTGACAGTCTACTGAAATCTGAATGCTGAGTGTTGTTCAAAGCTGAGAACAGAGTTTTTGGGCTCTGAGTGACTCCAAAAACCTTTCCAGGCATTCTCCTTTAAATTGAATGCTGAGCGATGTTGAAAACGTGGGAATCGTGTTTCTGCGCTCTGAAAGTGTTGAAAACCGTGTTTCTGGCAATATAGTTGAAACTGCACGTTGAATGATGTTAAAACCCAGGAATCGCGTTTTTGCGCTCTGAAAGTGTCGAAAACAGGGTTTTTCGCAATATCATTGAAACTGCACGCTGAATGATGTTAAAACCCGGGAATCGCGTTTTTGCGTTGTGAAAGTGTCGAAAACGGCGTTTCTGATGCACTTCTTCAAAATGAATGCTGTGTGTTGTTCAAAGCTGGGAACAGAGTTTATGGGCTTGGAGAGTGTGAAAATTGTGTTTCTGGCAGTCTACTGATATCTGAATGCTGAGTGTTGTTCAAAGCTGAGAACAGAGTTTTTGGGCTTTGAGTGACTCCAAAAACCTTTTCAGGCATTCTCCTTTAAATTGAATGCTGAGCGATGTTGAAAACGTGGGAATCGTGTTTTTGCGCTCTGAAAGTGTTGAAAACCGTGTTTCTGTCAATATAGATGAAACTGCACGTTGAATGATGTTAAAACCCAGGAATCACGTTTTTGCGCTCTGAAAGTGTCGAAAACAGGGTTTTTCGCAATATCATTGAAACTGCACGCTGAATGATGTTAAAACCCGGGAATCGCGTTTTTGCGTTGTGAAAGTGTCGAAAACGGCGTTTCTGATGCACTTCTTCAAAATGAATGCTGTGTGTTGTTCAAAGCTGGGAACAGAGTTTTTGGGCTTGGAGAGTGTGAAAATTGTGTTTCTGGCAGTCTACTGATATCTGAATGCTGAGTGTTGTTCAAAGCTGAGAACAGAGTTTTTGGGCTTTGAGTGACTCCAAAAACCTTTTCAGGCATTCTCCTTTAAATTGAATGCTGAGCGATGTTGAAAACGTGGGAATCGTGTTTTTGCGCTCTGAAAGTGTTGAAAACCGTGTTTCTGGCAATATAGTTGAAACTGCACGTTGAATGATGTTAAAACCCAGGAATCGCGTTTTTGCGCTCTGAAAGTGTCGAAAACAGCTTTTCTGATGCACGTCTGGAAAATGAGTGCTGTGTGTTGTTCAACGCTGGGAACAGAGTTTTTGGGCTTGGAGAGGGTGAAAATTGTGTTTCTGACAGTCTACTGAAATCTGAATGCTGAGTGTTGTTCAAAGCTGAGAACAGAGTTTTTGGGCTCTGAGTGACTCCAAAAACCTTTCCAGGCATTCTCCTTTAAATTGAATGCTGAGCGATGTTGAAAACGTGGGAATCGTGTTTCTGCGCTCTGAAAGTATTGAAAACCGTGTTTCTGGCAATATAGTTGAAACTGCACGTTGAATGATGTTAAAACCCAGGAATCGCGTTTTTGCGCTCTGAAAGTGTCGAAAACAGGGTTTTTCGCAATATCATTGAAACTGCACGCTGAATGATGTTAAAACCCGGGAATCGCGTTTTTGCGTTGTGAAAGTGTCGAAAACGGCGTTTCTGATGCACTTCTTCAAAATGAATGCTGTGTGTTGTTCAAAGCTGGGAACAGAGTTTATGGGCTTGGAGAGTGTGAAAATTGTGTTTCTGGCAGTCTACTGATATCTGAATGCTGAGTGTTGTTCAAAGCTGAGAACAGAGTTTTTGGGCTTTGAGTGACTCCAAAAACCTTTTCAGGCATTCTCCTTTAAATTGAATGCTGAGCGATGTTGAAAACGTGGGAATCGTGTTTTTGCGCTCTGAAAGTGTTGAAAACCGTGTTTCTGTCAATATAGATGAAACTGCACGTTGAATGATGTTAAAACCCAGGAATCACGTTTTTGCGCTCTGAAAGTGTCGAAAACAGGGTTTTTCGCAATATCATTGAAACTGCACGCTGAATGATGTTAAAACCCGGGAATCGCGTTTTTGCGTTGTGAAAGTGTCGAAAACGGCGTTTCTGATGCACTTCTTCAAAATGAATGCTGTGTGTTGTTCAAAGCTGGGAACAGAGTTTTTGGGCTTGGAGAGTGTGAAAATTGTGTTTCTGGCAGTCTACTGATATCTGAATGCTGAGTGTTGTTCAAAGCTGAGAACAGAGTTTTTGGGCTTTGAGTGACTCCAAAAACCTTTTCAGGCATTCTCCTTTAAATTGAATGCTGAGCGATGTTGAAAACGTGGGAATCGTGTTTTTGCGCTCTGAAAGTGTTGAAAACCGTGTTTCTGGCAATATAGTTGAAACTGCACGTTGAATGATGTTAAAACCCAGGAATCGCGTTTTTGCGCTCTGAAAGTGTCGAAAACAGCTTTTCTGATGCACGTCTGGAAAATGAGTGCTGTGTGTTGTTCAAAGCTGGGAACAGAGTTTTTGGGCTTGGAGAGTGTGAAAATTGTGTTTCTGACAGTCTACTGAAATCTGAATGCTGAGTATTGTTCAAAGCTGAGAACAGAGTTTTTGGGCTCTGAGTGACTCCATCAACCTTTTCAGGCATTCTCCTTTAAATTGAATGCTGAGCGATGTTGAAAACGTGGGAATCGTTTTGTTGCGCTCTGAAAGTGTTGAAAACCGTGTTTCTGTCAATATAGATGAAACTGCACGTTGAATGATGTTAAAACCCAGGAATCACGTTTTTGCGCTCTGAAAGTGTCGAAAACAGGGTTTCTCGCAATATCATTGAAACTGCACGCTGAATGATGTTAAAACCCGGGAATCGCGTTTTTGCGTTGTGAAAGTGTCGAAAACGGCGTTTCTGATGCACTTCTTTAAAATGAATGCTGTGTGTTGTTCAAAGCTGAGAACAGAGTTTTTGGGCTTGGAGAGTGTGAAAATTGTGTTTCTGGCAGTCTACTGAAATCTGAATGCTGAGTATTGTTCAAAGCTGAGAACAGAGTTTTTGGGCTCTGAGTGACTCCAAAAACCTTTTCAGGCATTCTCCTTTAAATTGAATGCTGAGCGATGTTGAAAACGTGGGAATCGTTTTGTTGCGCTCTGAAAGTGTTGAAAACCGTGTTTCTGGCAATATAGATGAAACTGCACGTTGAATGATGTTAAAACCCAGGAATCGCGTTTTTGCGCTCTGAAAGTGTTGAAAACCGTGTTTCTGGCAATATAGTTGAAACTGCACGTTGAATGATGTTAAAACCCAGGAATCGCGTTTTTGCGCTCTGAATGTGTCGAAAACCGCGTTTCTGATGCACTTCTGGAAAATGAGTGCTGTGTGTTGTTCAAAGCTGGGAACAGAGTTTTGGGCTTGGAGAGTGTGAAAATTGTGTTTCTGACAGTCTACTGAAATCTGAATGCTGAGTGTTGTTCAAAGCTGAGAACAGAGTTTTTGGGCTCTGAGTGACTCCAAAAACCTTTTCAGGCATTCTCCTTTAAATTGAATGCTGAGCAATGTTGAAAACGTGGGAATCGTGTTTTTGCGCTCTGAAAGTGTTGAAAACCGTGTTTCTGGCAATATAGTTGAAACTGCATGTTGAATGATGTTAAAACCCAGGAATCGCGTTTTTGCGCTCTGAAAGTGTCGAAAACAGGGTTTTTCGCAATATCATTGAAACTGCACGCTGAATGATGTTAAAACCCGGGAATCGCGTTTTTGCGTTGTGAAAGTGTCGAAAACGGCGTTTCTGATGCACTTCTTCAAAATGAATGCTGTGTGTTGTTCAAAGCTGGGAACAGAGTTTTTGGGCTTGGAGAGTGTGAAAATTGTGTTTCTGGCAGTCTACTGATATCTGAATGCTGAGTGTTGTTCAAAGCTGAGAACAGAGTTTTTGGGCTTTGAGTGACTCCAAAAACCTTTTCAGGCATTCTCCTTTAAATTGAATGCTGAGCGATGTTGAAAACGTGGGAATCGTGTTTTTGCGCTCTGAAAGTGTTGAAAACCGTGTTTCTGGCAATATAGTTGAAACTGCACGCTGAATGATGTTAAAACCCAGGAATCGCGTGTTTGCGCTCTGAAAGTGTCGAAAACAGCTTTTCTGATGCACGTCTGGAAAATGAGTGCTGTGTGTTGTTCAAAGCTGGGAACAGAGTTTTTGGGTTTGGAGAGGGTGAAAATTGTGTTTCTGACAGTCTACTGAAATCTGAATGCTGAGTATTGTTCAAAGCTGAGAACAGAGTTTTTGGGCTCTGAGTGACTCCAACAACCTTTTCAGGCATTCTCCTTTAAATTGAATGCTGAGCGATGTTGAAAACGTGGGAATCGTTTTGTTGCGCTCTGAAAGTGTTGAAAACCGTGTTTCTGTCAATATAGATGAAACTGCACGTTGAATGATGTTAAAACCCAGGAATCACGTTTTTGCGCTCTGAAAGTGTCGAAAACAGGGTTTCTCGCAATATCATTGAAACTGCACGCTGAATGATGTTAAAACCCGGGAATCGCGTTTTTGCGTTGTGAAAGTGTCGAAAACGGCGTTTCTGATGCACTTCTTTAAAATGAATGCTGTGTGTTGTTCAAAGCTGAGAACAGAGTTTTTGGGCTTGGAGAGTGTGAAAATTGTGTTTCTGACAGTCTACTGAAATCTGAATGCTGAGTATTGTTCAAAGCTGAGAACAGAGTTTTTGGGCTCTGAGTGACTCCAAAAACCTTTTCAGGCATTCTCCTTTAAATTGAATGCTGAGCGATGTTGAAAACGTGGGAATCGTGTTTTTGCGCTCTGAAAGTGTTGAAAACCGTGTTTCTGGCAATATAGTTGAAACTGCACGTTGAATGATGTTAAAACCCAGGAATCGCGTTTTTACGCTCTGAAAGTGTCGAAAACAGCTTTTCTGATGCACTTCTGGAAAATGAGTGCTGTGTGTTGTTCAAAGCTGGGAACAGAGTTTTTGGGCTTGGAGAGTGTGAAAATTGTGTTTCTGACAGTCTACTGAAATCTGAATGCTGAGTGTTGTTCAAAGCTGAGAACAGAGTTTTTGGTCTCTGAGTGACTCCAAAAACCTTTTCAGGCATTCTCCTTTAAATTGAATGCTGAGCGATGTTGAAAACGTGGGAATCGTGTTTCTGGCAATATAGTTGAAAATGCACGTTGAATGATGTTAAAACCCAGGAATCGCGTTTTTGCGCTCTGAAAGTGTCGAAAACAGCGTTGCTGATGCACTTCTGGAAAATGAGTGCTGTGTGTTGTTCAAAGCTGGGAACAGAGTTTTTGGGCTTGGAGAGTGTGAAAATTGTGTTTCTGACAGTCTACTGAAATCTGAATGCTGAGTGTTGTTCAAAGCTGAGAACAGAGTTTTTGGGCTCTGAGTGACTCCAAAAACCTTTCCAGGCGTTCTCCTTTAAATTGAATGCTGAGTGATGTTGAAAACGTGGGAATCGTGTTTTTGCGCTCTGAAAGTGTTGAAAACCGTGTTTCTGGCAATATAGTTGAAACTGCAGGTTGAATGATGTTAAAACCCAGGAATCGCGTTTTTGCGCTCTGAAAGTGTCGAAAACAGGGTTTTTCGCAATATCATTGAAACTGCACGCTGAATGATGTTAAAACCCGGGAATCGCGTTTTTGCGTTGTGAAAGTGTCGAAAACGGCGTTTCTGATGCACTTCTTCAAAATGAATGCTGTGTGTTGTTCAAAGCTGGGAACAGAGTTTATGGGCTTGGAGAGTGTGAAAATTGTGTTTCTGGCAGTCTACTGATATCTGAATGCTGAGTGTTGTTCAAAGCTGAGAACAGAGTTTTTGGGCTTTGAGTGACTCCAAAAACCTTTTCAGGCATTCTCCTTTAAATTGAATGCTGAGCGATGTTGAAAACGTGGGAATCGTGTTTTTGCGCTCTGAAAGTGTTGAAAACCGTGTTTCTGTCAATATAGATGAAACTGCACGTTGAATGATGTTAAAACCCAGGAATCACGTTTTTGCGCTCTGAAAGTGTCGAAAACAGGGTTTTTCGCAATATCATTGAAACTGCACGCTGAATGATGTTAAAACCCGGGAATCGCGTTTTTGCGTTGTGAAAGTGTCGAAAACGGCGTTTCTGATGCACTTCTTCAAAATGAATGCTGTGTGTTGTTCAAAGCTGGGAACAGAGTTTTTGGGCTTGGAGAGTGTGAAAATTGTGTTTCTGGCAGTCTACTGATATCTGAATGCTGAGTGTTGTTCAAAGCTGAGAACAGAGTTTTTGGGCTTTGAGTGACTCCAAAAACCTTTTCAGGCATTCTCCTTTAAATTGAATGCTGAGCGATGTTGAAAACGTGGGAATCGTGTTTTTGCGCTCTGAAAGTGTTGAAAACCGTGTTTCTGGCAATATAGTTGAAACTGCACGTTGAATGATGTTAAAACCCAGGAATCGCGTTTTTGCGCTCTGAAAGTGTCGAAAACAGCTTTTCTGATGCACGTCTGGAAAATGAGTGCTGTGTGTTGTTCAAAGCTGGGAACAGAGTTTTTGGGCTTGGAGAGGGTGAAAATTGTGTTTCTGACAGTCTACTGAAATCTGAATGCTGAGTGTTGTTCAAAGCTGAGAACAGAGTTTTTGGGCTCTGAGTGACTCCAAAAACCTTTCCAGGCATTCTCCTTTAAATTGAATGCTGAGCGATGTTGAAAACGTGGGAATCTTGTTTCTGCGCTCTGAAAGTGTTGAAAACCGTGTTTCTGGCAATATAGTTGAAACTGCACGTTGAATGATGTTAAAACCCAGGAATCGCGTTTTTGCGCTCTGAAAGTGTCGAAAACAGGGTTTTTCGCAATATCATTGAAACTGCACGCTGAATGATGTTAAAACCCGGGAATCGCGTTTTTGCGTTGTGAAAGTGTCGAAAACGGCGTTTCTGATGCACTTCTTCAAAATGAATGCTGTGTGTTGTTCAAAGCTGGGAACAGAGTTTATGGGCTTGGAGAGTGTGAAAATTGTGTTTCTGGCAGTCTACTGATATCTGAATGCTGAGTGTTGTTCAAAGCTGAGAACAGAGTTTTTGGGCTTTGAGTGACTCCAAAAACCTTTTCAGGCATTCTCCTTTAAATTGAATGCTGAGCGATGTTGAAAACGTGGGAATCGTGTTTTTGCGCTCTGAAAGTGTTGAAAACCGTGTTTCTGGCAATATAGATGAAACTGCACGTTGAATGATGTTAAAACCCAGGAATCACGTTTTTGCGCTCTGAAAGTGTCGAAAACAGGGTTTTTCGCAATATCATTGAAACTGCACGCTGAATGATGTTAAAACCCGGGAATCGCGTTTTTGCGTTGTGAAAGTGTCGAAAACTGCGTTTCTGATGCACTTCTTCAAAATGAATGCTGTGTGTTGTTCAAAGCTGGGAACAGAGTTTTTGGGCTTGGAGAGTGTGAAAATTGTGTTTCTGGCAGTCTACTGATATCTGAATGCTGAGTGTTGTTCAAAGCTGAGAACAGAGTTTTTGGGCTTTGAGTGACTCCAAAAACCTTTTCAGGCATTCTCCTTTAAATTGAATGCTGAGCGATGTTGAAAACGTGGGAATCGTGTTTTTGCGCTCTGAAAGTGTTGAAAACCGTGTTTCTGGCAATATAGTTGAAACTGCACGTTGAATGATGTTAAAACCCAGGAATCGCGTTTTTGCGCTCTGAAAGTGTCGAAAACAGCTTTTCTGATGCACGTCTGGAAAATGAATGCTGTGTGTTGTTCAAAGCTGGGAACAGAGTTTTTGGGCTTGGAGAGTGTGAAAATTGTGTTTCTGACAGTCTACTGAAATCTGAATGCTGAGTATTGTTCAAAGCTGAGAACAGAGTTTTTGGGCTCTGAGTGACTCCAACAACCTTTTCAGGCATTCTCCTTTAAATTGAATGCTGAGCGATGTTGAAAACGTGGGAATCGTTTTGTTGCGCTCTGAAAGTGTTGAAAACCGTGTTTCTGGCAATATAGATGAAACTGCACGTTGAATGATGTTAAAACCCAGGAATCACGTTTTTGCGCTCTGAAAGTGTCGAAAACAGGGTTTCTCGCAATATCATTGAAACTGCACGCTGAATGATGTTAAAACCCGGGAATCGCGTTTTTGCGTTGTGAAAGTGTTGAAAACGGCGTTTCTGATGCACTTCTTGAAATGAATGCTGTGTGTTGTTCAAAGCTGAGAACAGAGTTTTTGGGCTTGGAGAGTGTGAAAATTGTGTTTCTGGCAGTCTACTGAAATCTGAATGCTGAGTATTGTTCAAAGCTGAGAACAGAGTTTTTGGGCTCTGAGTGACTCCAAAAACCTTTCCAGGCATTCTCCTTTAAATTGAATGCTGAGCGATGTTGAAAACGTGGGAATCGTGTTTTTGCGCTCTGAAAGTGTTGAAAACCGTGTTTCTGGCAATATAGTTGAAACTGCACGTTGAATGATGTTAAAACCCAGGAATCGCGTTTTTACGCTCTGAAAGTGTCGAAAACAGCTTTTCTGATGCACTTCTGGAAAATGAGTGCTGTGTGTTGTTCAAAGCTGGGAACAGAGTTTTTGGGCTTGGAGAGTGTGAAAATTGTGTTTCTGACAGTCTACTGAAATCTGAATGCTGAGTGTTGTTCAAAGCTGAGAACAGAGTTTTTGGGCTCTGAGTGACTCCAAAAACCTTTTCAGGCATTCTCCTTTAAATTGAATGCTGAGCGATGTTGAAAACGTGGGAATCGTGTTTCTGGCAATATAGTTGAAACTGCACGTTGAATGATGTTAAAACCCAGGAATCGCGTTTTTGCGCTCTGAAAGTGTCGAAAACAGCTTTTCTGATGCACTTCTGGAAAATGAGTGCTGTGTGTTGTTCAAAGCTGGGAACAGAGTTTTTGGGCTTGGAGAGGGTGAAAATTGTGTTTCTGACAGTCTACTGAAATCTGAATGCTGAGTGTTGTTCAAAGCTGAGAACAGAGTTTTTGGGCTCTGAGTGACTCCAAAAACCTTTCCAGGCATTCTCCTTTAAATTGAATGCTGAGCGATGTTGAAAACGTGGGAATCGTGTTTCTGCGCTCTGAAAGTGTTGAAAACCGTGTTTCTGGCAATATAGTTGAAACTGCACATTGAATGATGTTAAAACCCAGGAATCGCGTTTTTGCGCTCTGAAAGTGTCGAAAACAGGGTTTTTCGCAATATCATTGAAACTGCACGCTGAATGATGTTAAAACCCGGGAATCGCGTTTTTGCGTTGTGAAAGTGTCGAAAACGGCGTTTCTGATGCACTTCTTCAAAATGAATGCTGTGTGTTGTTCAAAGCTGGGAACAGAGTTTATGGGCTTGGAGAGTGTGAAAATTGTGTTTCTGGCAGTCTACTGATATCTGAATGCTGAGTGTTGTTCAAAGCTGAGAACAGAGTTTTTGGGCTCTGAGTGACTCCAAAAACCTTTTCAGGCATTCTCCTTTAAATTGAATGCTGAGCGATGTTGAAAACGTGGGAATCGTGTTTTTGCGCTCTGAAAGTGTTGAAAACCGTGTTTCTGGCAATATAGTTGAAACTGCACGCTGAATGATGTTAAAACCCAGGAATCGCGTTTTTGCGCTCTGAAAGTGTCGAAAACAGCTTTTCTGATGCACGTCTGGAAAATGAGTGCTGTGTGTTGTTCAAAGCTGGGAACAGAGTTTTTGGGCTTGGAGAGGGTGAAAATTGTGTTTCTGACAGTCTACTGAAATCTGAATGCTGAGTATTGTTCAAAGCTGAGAACAGAGTTTTTGGGCTCTGAGTGACTCCAACAACCTTTTCAGGCATTCTCCTTTAAATTGAATGCTGAGCGATGTTGAAAACGTGGGAATCGTTTTGTTGCGCTCTGAAAGTGTTGAAAACCGTGTTTCTGTCAATATAGATGAAACTGCACGTTGAATGATGTTAAAACCCAGGAATCACGTTTTTGCGCTCTGAAAGTGTCGAAAACAGGGTTTCTCGCAATATCATTGAAACTGCACGCTGAATGATGTTAAAACCCGGGAATCGCGTTTTTTGCGTTGTGAAAGTGTCGAAAACGGCGTTTCTGATGCACTTCTTTAAAATGAATGCTGTGTGTTGTTCAAAGCTGAGAACAGAGTTTTTGGGCTCTGAGTGACTCCAAAAACCTTTCCAGGCATTCTCCTTTAAATTGAATGCTGAGCGATGTTGAAAACGTGGGAATCGTTTTGTTGCGCTCTGAAAGTGTTGAAAACCGTGTTTCTGTCAATATAGATGAAACTGCACGTTGAATGATGTTAAAACCCAGGAATCGCGTTTTTGCGCTCTGAAAGTGTCGAAAACAGGGTTTCTCGCAATATCATTGAAACTGCACGTTGAATGATGTTAAAACCCAGGAATCGCGTTTTTGCGCTCTGAATGTGTCGAAAACCGCGTTTCTGATGCATTTCTGGAAAATGAATGCTGTGTGTTGTTCAAAGCTGGGAACAGAGTTTTTGGGCTTGGAGTGGGTGAAAATTGTGTTTCTGACAGTCTACTGAAATCTGAATGCTGAGTATTGTTCAAAGCTGAGAACAGAGTTTTTGGGCTCTGAGTGACTCCAAAAACCTTTTCAGGCATTCTCCTTTAAATTGAATGCTGAGCGATGTTGAAAACGTGGGAATCGTTTTGTTGCGCTCTGAAAGTGTTGAAAACCGTGTTTCTGTCAATATAGTTGAAACTGCACGTTGAATGATGTTATAACCCAGGAATCGCGTTTTTGCGCTCTGAAAGTGTCGAAAACAGGGTTTCTCGCAATATCATTGAAACTGCACGCTGAATGATGTTAAAACCCCGGAATCGCGTTTTTTGCGTTGTGAAAGTGTCGAAAACGGCGTTTCTGATGCACTTCTTTAAAATGAATGCTGTGTGTAGTTCAAAGCTGGGAACAGAGTTTTTGGGCTTGGAGAGTGTGAAAATTGTGTTTCTGGCAGTCTACTGAAATCTGAATGCTGAGTATTGTTCAAAGCTGAGAACAGAGTTTTTGGGCTCTGAGTGACTCCAAAAACCTTTCCAGGCATTCTCCTTTAAATTGAATGCTGAGCGATGTTGAAAACGTGGGAATCGTGTTTTTGCGCTCTGAAAGTGTTGAAAACCGTGTTTCTGGCAATATAGTTGAAACTGCACGTTGAATGATGTTAAAACCCAGGAATCGCGTTTTTGCGCTCTGAAAGTGTCGAAAACAGCTTTTCTGATGCACTTCTGAAAATGAGTGCTGTGTGTTGTTCAAAGCTGGGAACAGAGTTTTTGGGCTTGGAGAGTGTGAAAATTGTGTTTCTGACAGTCTACTGAAATCTGATTGCTGAGTGTTGTTCAAAGCTGAGAACAGAGTTTTTGGGCTCTGAGTGACTCCAAAAACCTTTCCAGGCATTCTCCTTTAAATTGAATGCTGAGCGATGTTGAAAACGTGGGAATCGTGTTTCTGCACTCTGAAAGTGTTGAAAACCGTGTTTCTGGCAATATAGATGAAACTGCACGTTGAATGATGTTAAAACCCAGGAATCGCGTTTTTGCGCTCTGAAAGTGTCGAAAACAGGGTTTCTCGCAATATCATTGAAACTGCACGCTGAATGATGTTAAAACCCGGGAATCGCGT
This sequence comes from Megalops cyprinoides, assembly GCF_013368585.1. Classification (NCBI taxonomy): domain Eukaryota; kingdom Metazoa; phylum Chordata; class Actinopteri; order Elopiformes; family Megalopidae; genus Megalops; species Megalops cyprinoides. Next base: position 82,739 of record NW_023494734.1, on the reverse strand, counting down.
TTTTGCGTTGTGAAAGTGTCGAAAACGGCGTTTCTGATGCACTTCTGGAAAATGAATGCTGTGTGTTGTTCAAAGCTGGGAACAGAGTTTTTGGGCTTGGAGAGTGTGAAAATTGTGTTTCTGGCAGTCTACTGAAATCTGAATGCTGAGAGTTGTTCAAAGCTGAGAACAGAGTTTTTGGTCTCTGAGTGACTCCAAAAACCTTTCCAGGCATTCTCCTTTAAATTGAATGCTGAGCGATGTTGAAAACGTGGGAATCGTGTTTCTGCGCTCTGAAAGTGTTGAAAACCGTGTTTCTGGCAATATAGATGAAACTGCACGTTGAATGATGTTAAAACCCAGGAATCCCGTTTTTGCGCTCTGAAAGTGTCGAAAACAGGGTTTCTCGCAATATTTACATTTACATTTATTTATTTAGCAGACGCTTTTATCCAAAGCGACTTACAAAAGTGCATACAGTAGGTACAGCGACAGTACGGGGACAGGATGCGTACAGTTCCACAATGAGACAGTTCTCAGCTGAGAGCAAGGTCTGTTTGAGGACGCAGTACTATCAGATTTTTACAATTACAGCCTAAAGGGCAACTAGTACGATATACTTTCGAACGGCAAACTTCAACAACTTCAAAACGGCACAATGAGCGTCAGGGTTAAGGCGGCAACAAGAGACAAAATTTAAAAGCACAATTTAAAAAGCACAGCAATTTTTAAAAAGCACAGCAATTTGCAGCACTGATGGGCGGGGGGGGGGGGGCAGCAATTGTGTGCTGGGTCAGTCCAGGTAGAGTCTGAAGAGGTGCGTCTTCAGGCCCCGTCTGAAGGACTGGGGTGAAGGAGCTGTCCGTAGCGAGACCGGGAGTTCGTTCCACCACTGGGGAGCGATGTAGGCGAGACGCCGATGTCTGGCAGAACGAGCACCTCCTGCCTTGACCATGCAGGGAGCAAGGCGTCCAGTTGCTGCTGAGCGTAGGGGTCGGGCTGGTGTGTAGGGCTGGATGAGTTCTTGGAGGTAGGCAGGGGCTGTCCTGTTGACTGCAGAGAAGGCGAGGGTCAGGGTCTTGAATCTGATCCTGGCAGCGACAGGAAGCCAGTGGAGGGATTTCAGCAGGGGAGTAACATGGGAGAATTTGGGGAGGTTGAAGATCAGTCGGGCAGCTGCATTCTGGATGAGCTGGAGAGGGTGGGTGGTGCATGCTGGGAGGCCTGCAAGGAGAGCGTTGCAGTAGTCCAGTCGAGGGAGAACTGTGGGCTGGATAAGGAGCTGCGTCGCGTATGTGGTTAGGAACGGGCGAATCCTCCTGATGTTGTGGAGGAGGAATCGGCAGGTCCGTGACGTGCGAGCAATGTACTCCTTGAAGTCCAGGTTGCTGTCGAGGGTGATGCCCAAGCTCTTTGCTGTCCGAGATATCACTGAAACTGCACGCTGAATGATGTTAAAACCCGGGAATCGCGTTTTTGCGTTGTGAAAGTGTCGAAAACGGCGTTTCTGATGCACTTCTTTAAAATGAATGCTGTGTGTTGTTCAAAGCTGGGAACAGAGTTTTTGGGCTTGAAGAGTGTGAAAATTGTGTTTCTGGCAGTCTACTGAAATCTGAATGCTGAGTGTTGTTCAAAGCTGAGAACAGAGTTTTTGGGCTCTGAGTGACTCCAAAAACCTTTTCAGGCATTCTCCTTTAAATTGAATGCTGAGCGATGTTGAAAACGTGGGAATCGTGTTTTTGCGCTCTGAAAGTGTTGAAAACCGTGTTTCTGGCAATATAGATGAAACTGCACGTTGAATGATGTTAAAACCCAGGAATCGCGTTTTTGCGCTCTGAAAGTGTCGAAAACAGGGTTTCTCGCAATATCATTGAAACTGCACTCTGAATGATGTTAAAACCCGGGAATCGCGTTTTTGCGTTGTGAAAGTGTCGAAAACGGCGTTTCTGATGCACTTCTTTAAAATGAATGCTGTGTGTTGTTCAAAGCTGGGAACAGAGTTTTTGGGCTTGAAGAGTGTGAAAATTGTGTTTCTGGCAGTCTACTGAAATCTGAATGCTGAGTATTGTTCAAAGCTGAGAACAGAGTTTTTGGGCTCTGAGTGACTCCAACAACCTTTTCAGGCATTCTCCTTTAAATTGAATGCTGAGCGATGTTGAAAACGTGGGAATCGTTTTGTTGCGCTCTGAAAGTGTTGAAAACCGTGTTTCTGGCAATATAGATGAAACTGCACGTTGAATGATGTTAAAACCCAGGAATCGCGTTTTTGCGCTCTGAAAGTGTTGAAAACCGTGTTTCTGGCAATATAGTTGAAACTGCACGTTGAATGATGTTAAAACCCAGGAATCGCGTTTTTGCGCTCTGAAAGTGTCGAAAACCGCGTTTCTGATGCACTTCTGGAAAATGAATGCTGTGTGTTGTTCAAAGCTGGGAACAGAGTTTTTGGGCTTGGAGAGTGTGAAAATTGTGTTTCTGACAGTCTACTGAAATCTGAATGCTGAGTGTTGTTCAAAGCTGAGAACAGAGTTTTTGGGCTCTGAGTGACTCCAAAAACCTTTTCAGGCATTCTCCTTTAAATTGAATGCTGAGCAATGTTGAAAACGTGGGAATCGTGTTTTTGCGCTCTGAAAGTGTTGAAAACCGTGTTTCTGGCAATATAGTTGAAACTGCACGTTGAATGATGTTAAAACCCAGGAATCGCGTTTTTGCGCTCTGAAAGTGTCGAAAACAGGGTTTTTCGCAATATCATTGAAACTGCACGCTGAATGATGTTAAAACCCGGGAATCGCGTTTTTGCGTTGTGAAAGTGTCGAAAACGGCGTTTCTGATGCACTTCTTTAAAATGAATGCTGTGTGTTGTTCAAAGCTGGGAACAGAGTTTTTGGGCTTGGAGAGTGTGAAAATTGTGTTTCTGGCAGTCTACTGATATCTGAATGCTGAGTATTGTTCAAAGCTGAGAACAGAGTTTTTGGGCTTTGAGTGACTCCAAAAACCTTTTCAGGCATTCTCCTTTAAATTGAATGCTGAGCGATGTTGAAAACGTGGGAATCGTGTTTTTGCGCTCTGAAAGTGTTGAAAACCGTGTTTCTGGCAATATAGTTGAAACTGCACGCTGAATGATGTTAAAACCCAGGAATCGCGTGTTTGCGCTCTGAAAGTGTCGAAAACAGCTTTTCTGATGCACGTCTGGAAAATGAGTGCTGTGTGTTGTTCAAAGCTGGGAACAGAGTTTTTGGGTTTGGAGAGGGTGAAAATTGTGTTTCTGACAGTCTACTGAAATCTGAATGCTGAGTATTGTTCAAAGCTGAGAACAGAGTTTTTGGGCTCTGAGTGACTCCAAAAACCTTTTCAGGCATTCTCCTTTAAATTGAATGCTGAGCGATGTTGAAAACGTGGGAATCGTTTTGTTGCGCTCTGAAAGTGTTGAAAACCGTGTTTCTGTCAATATAGATGAAACTGCACGTTGAATGATGTTAAAACCCAGGAATCACGTTTTTGCGCTCTGAAAGTGTCGAAAACAGGGTTTCTCGCAATATCATTGAAACTGCACGCTGAATGATGTTAAAACCCGGGAATCGCGTTTTTGCGTTGTGAAAGTGTCGAAAACGGCGTTTCTGATGCACTTCTTTAAAATGAATGCTGTGTGTTGTTCAAAGCTGAGAACAGAGTTTTTGGGCTTGGAGAGTGTGAAAATTGTGTTTCTGGCAGTCTACTGAAATCTGAATGCTGAGTATTGTTCAAAGCTGAGAACAGAGTTTTTGGGCTCTGAGTGACTCCAAAAACCTTTTCAGGCATTCTCCTTTAAATTGAATGCTGAGCGATGTTGAAAACGTGGGAATCGTGTTTTTGCGCTCTGAAAGTGTTGAAAACCGTGTTTCTGGCAATATAGTTGAAACTGCACGTTGAATGATGTTAAAACCCAGGAATCGCGTTTTTACGCTCTGAAAGTGTCGAAAACAGCTTTTCTGATGCACTTCTGGAAAATGAGTGCTGTGTGTTGTTCAAAGCTGGGAACAGAGTTTTTGGGCTTGGAGAGTGTGAAAATTGTGTTTCTGACAGTCTACTGAAATCTGAATGCTGAGTGTTGTTCAAAGCTGAGAACAGAGTTTTTGGGCTCTGAGTGACTCCAAAAACCTTTTCAGGCATTCTCCTTTAAATTGAATGCTGAGCGATGTTGAAAACGTGGGAATCGTGTTTCTGGCAATATAGTTGAAAATGCACGTTGAATGATGTTAAAACCCAGGAATCGCGTTTTTGCGCTCTGAAAGTGTCGAAAACAGCGTTGCTGATGCACTTCTGGAAAATGAGTGCTGTGTGTTGTTCAAAGCTGGGAACAGAGTTTTTGGGCTTGGAGAGGGTGAAAATTGTGTTTCTGACAGTCTACTGAAATCTGAATGCTGAGTGTTGTTCAAAGCTGAGAACAGAGTTTTTGGGCTCTGAGTGACTCCAAAAACCTTTCCAGGCATTCTCCTTTAAATTGAATGCTGAGCGATGTTGAAAACGTGGGAATCGTGTTTCTGCGCTCTGAAAGTGTTGAAAACCGTGTTTCTGGCAATATAGTTGAAACTGCACGTTGAATGATGTTAAAACCCAGGAATCGCGTTTTTGCGCTCTGAAAGTGTCGAAAACAGGGTTTCTCGCAATATCATTGAAACTGCACGCTGAATGATGTTAAAACCCGGGAATCGCGTTTTTGCGTTGTGAAAGTGTCGAAAACGGCGTTTCTGATGCACTTCTTCAAAATGAATGCTGTGTGTTGTTCAAAGCTGGGAACAGAGTTTATGGGCTTGGAGAGTGTGAAAATTGTGTTTCTGGCAGTCTACTGATATCTGAATGCTGAGTGTTGTTCAAAGCTGAGAACAGAGTTTTTGGGCTCTGAGTGACTCCAAAAACCTTTTCAGGCATTCTCCTTTAAATTGAATGCTGAGCGATGTTGAAAACGTGGGAATCGTGTTTTTGCGCTCTGAAAGTGTTGAAAACCGTGTTTCTGTCAATATAGATGAAACTGCACGTTGAATGATGTTAAAACCCAGGAATCGCGTTTTTGCGCTCTGAAAGTGTCGAAAACAGGGTTTTTCGCAATATCATTGAAACTGCACGCTGAATGATGTTAAAACCCGGGAATCGCGTTTTTTGCGTTGTGAAAGTGTCGAAAACTGCGTTTCTGATGCACTTCTTCAAAATGAATGCTGTGTGTTGTTCAAAGCTGGGAACAGAGTTTTTGGGCTTGGAGAGTGTGAAAATTGTGTTTCTGGCAGTCTACTGATATCTGAATGCTGAGTGTTGTTCAAAGCTGAGAACAGAGTTTTTGGGCTTTGAGTGACTCCAAAAACCTTTTCAGGCATTCTCCTTTAAATTGAATGCTGAGCGATGTTGAAAACGTGGGAATCGTGTTTTTGCGCTCTGAAAGTGTTGAAAACCGTGTTTCTGGCAATATAGTTGAAACTGCACGTTGAATGATGTTAAAACCCAGGAATCGCGTTTTTGCGCTCTGAAAGTGTCGAAAACAGCTTTTCTGATGCACGTCTGGAAAATGAGTGCTGTGTGTTGTTCAAAGCTGGGAACAGAGTTTTTGGGCTTGGAGAGGGTGAAAATTGTGTTTCTGACAGTCTACTGAAATCTGAATGCTGAGTGTTGTTCAAAGCTGAGAACAGAGTTTTTGGGCTCTGAGTGACTCCAAAAACCTTTCCAGGCATTCTCCTTTAAATTGAATGCTGAGCGATGTTGAAAACGTGGGAATCGTGTTTCTGCGCTCTGAAAGTGTTGAAAACCGTGTTTCTGGCAATATAGTTGAAACTGCACGTTGAATGATGTTAAAACCCAGGAATCGCGTTTTTGCGCTCTGAAAGTGTCGAAAACAGGGTTTCTCGCAATATCATTGAAACTGCACGCTGAATGATGTTAAAACCCGGGAATCGCGTTTTTGCGTTGTGAAAGTGTCGAAAACGGCGTTTCTGATGCACTTCTTCAAAATGAATGCTGTGTGTTGTTCAAAGCTGGGAACAGAGTTTATGGGCTTGGAGAGTGTGAAAATTGTGTTTCTGGCAGTCTACTGATATCTGAATGCTGAGTGTTGTTCAAAGCTGAGAACAGAGTTTTTGGGCTTTGAGTGACTCCAAAAACCTTTCCAGGCATTCTCCTTTAAATTGAATGCTGAGCGATGTTGAAAACGTGGGAATCGTGTTTTTGCGCTCTGAAAGTGTTGAAAACCGTGTTTCTGTCAATATAGATGAAACTGCACGTTGAATGATGTTAAAACCCAGGAATCGCGTTTTTGCGCTCTGAAAGTGTCGAAAACAGGGTTTTTCGCAATATCATTGAAACTGCACGCTGAATGATGTTAAAACCCGGGAATCGCGTTTTTGCGTTGTGAAAGTGTCGAAAACGGCGTTTCTGATGCACTTCTTCAAAATGAATGCTGTGTGTTGTTCAAAGCTGGGAACAGAGTTTTTGGGCTTGGAGAGTGTGAAAATTGTGTTTCTGGCAGTCTACTGATATCTGAATGCTGAGTGTTGTTCAAAGCTGAGAACAGAGTTTTTGGGCTTTGAGTGACTCCAAAAACCTTTTCAGGCATTCTCCTTTAAATTGAATGCTGAGCGATGTTGAAAACGTGGGAATCGTGTTTTTGCGCTCTGAAAGTGTTGAAAACCGTGTTTCTGGCAATATAGTTGAAACTGCACGTTGAATGATGTTAAAACCCAGGAATCGCGTTTTTGCGCTCTGAAAGTGTCGAAAACAGCTTTTCTGATGCACGTCTGGAAAATGAGTGCTGTGTGTTGTTCAAAGCTGGGAACAGAGTTTTTGGGCTTGGAGAGTGTGAAAATTGTGTTTCTGACAGTCTACTGAAATCTGAATGCTGAGTATTGTTCAAAGCTGAGAACAGAGTTTTTGGGCTCTGAGTGACTCCACTAACCTTTTCAGGCATTCTCCTTTAAATTGAATGCTGAGCGATGTTGAAAACGTGGGAATCGTTTTGTTGCGCTCTGAAAGTGTTGAAAACCGTGTTTCTGTCAATATAGATGAAACTGCACGTTGAATGATGTTAAAACCCAGGAATCACGTTTTTGCGCTCTGAAAGTGTCGAAAACAGGGTTTCTCGCAATATCATTGAAACTGCACGCTGAATGATGTTAAAACCCGGGAATCGCGTTTTTGCGTTGTGAAAGTGTCGAAAACGGCGTTTCTGATGCACTTCTTTAAAATGAATGCTGTGTGTTGTTCAAAGCTGAGAACAGAGTTTTTGGGCTTGGAGAGTGTGAAAATTGTGTTTCTGGCAGTCTACTGAAATCTGAATGCTGAGTATTGTTCAAAGCTGAGAACAGAGTTTTTGGGCTCTGAGTGACTCCAAAAACCTTTTCAGGCATTCTCCTTTAAATTGAATGCTGAGCGATGTTGAAAACGTGGGAATCGTGTTTTTGCGCTCTGAAAGTGTTGAAAACCGTGTTTCTGGCAATATAGTTGAAACTGCACGTTGAATGATGTTAAAACCCAGGAATCGCGTTTTTACGCTCTGAAAGTGTCGAAAACAGCTTTTCTGATGCACTTCTGGAAAATGAGTGCTGTGTGTTGTTCAAAGCTGGGAACAGAGTTTTTGGGCTTGGAGAGTGTGAAAATTGTGTTTCTGACAGTCTACTGAAATCTGAATGCTGAGTGTTGTTCAAAGCTGAGAACAGAGTTTTTGGGCTCTGAGTGACTCCAAAAACCTTTTCAGGCATTCTCCTTTAAATTGAATGCTGAGCGATGTTGAAAACGTGGGAATCGTGTTTCTGGCAATATAGTTGAAACTGCACGTTGAATGATGTTAAAACCCAGGAATCGCGTTTTTGCGCTCTGAAAGTGTCGAAAACAGCGTTGCTGATGCACTTCTGGAAAATGAGTGCTGTGTGTTGTTCAAAGCTGGGAACAGAGTTTTTGGGCTTGGAGAGGGTGAAAATTGTGTTTCTGACAGTCTACTGAAATCTGAATGCTGAGTATTGTTCAAAGCTGAGAACAGAGTTTTTGGGCTCTGAGTGACTCCAAAAACCTTTCCAGGCATTCTCCTTTAAATTGAATGCTGAGCGATGTTGAAAACGTGGGAATCGTGTTTCTGCGCTCTGAAAGTGTTGAAAACCGTGTTTCTGGCAATATAGTTGAAACTGCACGTTGAATGATGTTAAAACCCAGGAATCGCGTTTTTGCGCTCTGAAAGTGTCGAAAACAGGGTTTTTCGCAATATCATTGAAACTGCACGCTGAATGATGTTAAAACCCGGGAATCGCGTTTTTGCGTTGTGAAAGTGTCGAAAACGGCGTTTCTGATGCACTTCTTGAAAATGAATGCTGTGTGTTGTTCAAAGCTGGGAACAGAGTTTATGGGCTTGGAGAGTGTGAAAATTGTGTTTCTGGCAGTCTACTGATATCTGAATGCTGAGTGTTGTTCAAAGCTGAGAACAGAGTTTTTGGGCTCTGAGTGACTCCAAAAACCTTTTCAGGCATTCTCCTTTAAATTGAATGCTGAGCGATGTTGAAAACGTGGGAATCGTGTTTTTGCGCTCTGAAAGTGTTGAAAACCGTGTTTCTGGCAATATAGTTGAAACTGCACGCTGAATGATGTTAAAACCCAGGAATCGCGTTTTTGCGCTCTGAAAGTGTCGAAAACAGCTTTTCTGATGCACGTCTGGAAAATGAGTGCTGTGTGTTGTTCAAAGCTGGGAACAGAGTTTTTGGGCTTGGAGAGGGTGAAAATTGTGTTTCTGACAGTCTACTGAAATCTGAATGCTGAGTATTGTTCAAAGCTGAGAACAGAGTTTTTGGGCTCTGAGTGACTCCAACAACCTTTTCAGGCATTCTCCTTTAAATTGAATGCTGAGCGATGTTGAAAACGTGGGAATCGTTTTGTTGCGCTCTGAAAGTGTTGAAAACCGTGTTTCTGTCAATATAGATGAAACTGCACGTTGAATGATGTTAAAACCCAGGAATCACGTTTTTGCGCTCTGAAAGTGTCGAAAACAGGGTTTCTCGCAATATCATTGAAACTGCACGCTGAATGATGTTAAAACCCGGGAATCGCGTTTTTGCGTTGTGAAAGTGTCGAAAACGGCGTTTCTGATGCACTTCATTAAAATGAATGCTGTGTGTTGTTCAAAGCTGAGAACAGAGTTTTTGGGCTCTGAGTGACTCCAAAAACCTTTCCACGCATTCTCCTTTAAATTGAATGCTGAGCGATGTTGAAAACGTGGGAATCGTTTTGTTGCGCTCTGAAAGTGTTGAAAACCGTGTTTCTGTCAATATAGATGAAACTGCACGTTGAATGATGTTAAAACCCAGGAATCACGTTTTTGCGCTCTGAAGTGTCGAAAACAGGGTTTCTCGCAATATCATTGAAACTGCACGTTGAATGATGTTAAAACCCAGGAATCGCGTTTTTGCGCTCTGAAAGTGTCGAAAACCGCGTTTCTGATGCATTTCTGGAAAATGAATGCTGTGTGTTGTTCAAAGCTGGGAACAGAGTTTTTGGGCTTGGAGAGGGTGAAAATTGTGTTTCTGACAGTCTACTGAAATCTGAATGCTGAGTATTGTTCAAAGCTGAGAACAGAGTTTTTGGGCTCTGAGTGACTCCAAAAACCTTTTCAGGCATTCTCCTTTAAATTGAATGCTGAGCGATGTTGAAAACGTGGGAATCGTTTTGTTGCGCTCTGAAAGTGTTGAAAACCGTGTTTCTTTCAATATAGTTGAAACTGCACGTTGAATGATGTTATAACCCAGGAATCGCGTTTTTGCGCTCTGAAAGTGTCGAAAACAGGGTTTCTCGCAATATCATTGAAACTGCACGCTGAATGATGTTAAAACCCCGGAATCGCGTTTTTTGCGTTGTGAAAGTGTCGAAAACGGCGTTTCTGATGCACTTCTTTAAAATGAATGCTGTGTGTAGTTCAAAGCTGGGAACAGAGTTTTTGGGCTTGGAGAGTGTGAAAATTGTGTTTCTGGCAGTCTACTGAAATCTGAATGCTGAGTATTGTTCAAAGCTGAGAACAGAGTTTTTTGGGCTCTGAGTGACTCCAAAAACCTTTCCAGGCATTCTCCTTTAAATTGAATGCTGAGCGATGTTGAAAACGTGGGAATCGTGTTTTTGCGCTCTGAAAGTGTTGAAAACCGTGTTTCTGGCAATATAGTTGAAACTGCACGTTGAATGATGTTAAAACCCAGGAATCGCGTTTTTGCGCTCTGAAAGTGTCGAAAACAGCTTTTCTGATGCACTTCTGAAAATGAGTGCTGTGTGTTGTTCAAAGCTGGGAACAGAGTTTTTGGGCTTGGAGAGTGTGAAAATTGTGTTTCTGACAGTCTACTGAAATCTGAATGCTGAGTGTTGTTCAAAGCTGAGAACAGAGTTTTTGGGCTCTGAGTGACTCCAAAAACCTTTCCAGGCATTCTCCTTTAAATTGAATGCTGAGCGATGTTGAAAACGTGGGAATCTTGTTTCTGCACTCTGAAAGTGTTGAAAACCGTTTTTCTGGCAATATAGATGAAACTGCACGTTGAATGATGTTAAAACCCAGGAATCGCGTTTTTGCGCTCTGAAAGTGTCGAAAACAGGGTTTCTCGCAATATCATTGAAACTGCACGCTGAATGATGTTAAAACCCGGGAATCGCGTTTTTTGCGTTGTGAAAGTGTCGAAAACGGCGTTTCTGATGCACTTCTGGAAAATGAATGCTGTGTGTTGTTCAAAGCTGGGAACAGAATTTTTTGGGCTTGGAGAGTGTGAAAATTGTGTTTCTGGCAGTCTACTGAAATCTGAATGCTGAGAGTTGTTCAAAGCTGAGAACAGAGTTTTTGGGCTCTGAGTGACTCCAAAAACCTTTCCAGGCATTCTCCTTTAAATTGAATGCTGAGCGATGTTGAAAACGTGGGAATCGTGTTTCTGCGCTCTGAAAGTGTTGAAAACCGTGTTTCTGGCGATATAGATGAAACTGCACGTTGAATGATGTTAAAACCCAGGAATCGCGTTTTTGCGCTCTGAAAGTGTCGAAAACAGGGTTTCTCGCAATATTTACATTTACATTTATTTATTTAGCAGACGCTTTTATCCAAAGCGACTTACAAAAGTGCATACAGTAGGTACAGCGACAGTACGGGGACAGGATGCGTACAGTTCCACAATGAGACAGTTCTCAGCTGAGAGCAAGGTCTGTTTGAGGACGCAGTACTATCAGATTTTTACAATTACAGCCTAAAGGGCAACTAGTACGATATACTTTCGAACGGCAAACTTCAACAACTTCAAAACGGCACAATGAGCGTCAGGGTTAAGGCGGCAACAAGAGACAAAATTTAAAAGCACAATTTAAAAAGCACAGCAATTTTTAAAAAGCACAGCAATTTGCAGCACTGATGGGCGGGGGGGGGGGGCAGCAATTGTGTGCTGGGTCAGTCCAGGTAGAGTCTGAAGAGGTGCGTCTTCAGGCCCCGTCTGAAGGACTGGGGTGAAGGAGCTGTCCGTAGCGAGACCGGGAGTTCGTTCCACCACTGGGGAGCGATGTAGGCGAGACGCCGATGTCTGGCAGAACGAGCACCTCCTGCCTTGACCATGCAGGGAGCAAGGCGTCCAGTTGCTGCTGAGCGTAGGGGTCGGGCTGGTGTGTAGGGCTGGATGAGTTCTTGGAGGTAGGCAGGGGCTGTCCTGTTGACTGCAGAGAAGGCGAGGGTCAGGGTCTTGAATCTGATCCTGGCAGCGACAGGAAGCCAGTGGAGGGATTTCAGCAGGGGAGTAACATGGGAGAATTTGGGGAGGTTGAAGATCAGTCGGGCAGCTGCATTCTGGATGAGCTGGAGAGGGTGGGTGGTGCATGCTGGGAGGCCTGCAAGGAGAGCGTTGCAGTAGTCCAGTCGAGGGAGAACTGTGGGCTGGATAAGGAGCTGCGTCGCGTATGTGGTTAGGAACGGGCGAATCCTCCTGATGTTGTGGAGGAGGAATCGGCAGGTCCGTGACGTGCGAGCAATGTACTCCTTGAAGTCCAGGTTGCTGTCGAGGGTGATGCCCAAGCTCTTTGCTGTCCGAGATATCACTGAAACTGCACGCTGAATGATGTTAAAACCCGGGAATCGCGTTTTTTGCGTTGTGAAAGTGTCGAAAACGGCGTTTCTGATGCACTTCTTTAAAATGAATGCTGTGTGTTGTTCAAAGCTGGGAACAGAGTTTTTGGGCTTGAAGAGTGTGAAAATTGTGTTTCTGGCAGTCTACTGAAATCTGAATGCTGAGTGTTGTTCAAAGCTGAGAACAGAGTTTTTGGGCTCTGAGTGACTCCAAAAACCTTTTCAGGCATTCTCCTTTAAATTGAATGCTGAGCGATGTTGAAAACGTGGGAATCGTGTTTTTGCGCTCTGAAAGTGTTGAAAACCGTGTTTCTGGCAATATAGATGAAACTGCACGTTGAATGATGTTAAAACCCAGGAATCGCGTTTTTGCGCTCTGAAAGTGTCGAAAACAGGGTTTCTCGCAATATCATTGAAACTGCACTCTGAATGATGTTAAAACCCGGGAATTGCGTTTTTGCGTTGTGAAAGTGTCGAAAACGGCGTTTCTGATGCACTTCTTTAAAATGAATGCTGTGTGTTGTTCAAAGCTGGGAACAGAGTTTTTGGGCTTGAAGAGTGTGAAAATTGTGTTTCTGGCAGTCTACTGAAATCTGAATGCTGAGTATTGTTCAAAGCTGAGAACAGAGTTTTTGGGCTCTGAGTGACTCCAACAACCTTTTCAGGCATTCTCCTTTAAATTGAATGCTGAGCGATGTTGAAAACGTGGGAATCGTTTTGTTGCGCTCTGAAAGTCTTGAAAACCGTGTTTCTGGCAATATAGATGAAACTGCACGTTGAATGATGTTAAAACCCAGGAATCGCGTTTTTGCGCTCTGAAAGTGTTGAAAACCGTGTTTCTGGCAATATAGTTGAAACTGCACGTTGAATGATGTTAAAACCCAGGAATCGCGTTTTTGCGCTCTGAATGTGTCGAAAACCGCGTTTCTGATGCACTTCTGGAAAATGAATGCTGTGTGTTGTTCAAAGCTGGGAACAGAGTTTTTGGGCTTGGAGAGTGTGAAAATTGTGTTTCTGACAGTCTACTGAAATCTGAATGCTGAGTGTTGTTCAAAGCTGAGAACAGAGTTTTTGGGCTCTGAGTGACTCCAAAAACCTTTTCAGGCATTCTCCTTTAAATTGAATGCTGAGCAATGTTGAAAACGTGGGAATCGTGTTTTTGCGCTCTGAAAGTGTTGAAAACCGTGTTTCTGGCAATATAGTTGAAACTGCACGTTGAATGATGTTAAAACCCAGGAATCGCGTTTTTTGCGCTCTGAAAGTGTCGAAAACAGGGTTTTTCGCAATATCATTGAAACTGCACGCTGAATGATGTTAAAACCCGGGAATCGCGTTTTTGCGTTGTGAAAGTGTCGAAAACGGCGTTTCTGATGCACTTCTTCAAAATGAATGCTGTGTGTTGTTCAAAGCTGGGAACAGAGTTTTTGGGCTTGGAGAGTGTGAAAATTGTGTTTCTGGCAGTCTACTGATATCTGAATGCTGAGTGTTGTTCAAAGCTGAGAACAGAGTTTTTGGGCTTTGAGTGACTCCAAAAACCTTTTCAGGCATTCTCCTTTAAATTGAATGCTGAGCGATGTTGAAAACGTGGGAATCGTGTTTTTGCGCTCTGAAAGTGTTGAAAACCGTGTTTCTGGCAATATAGTTGAAACTGCACGCTGAATGATGTTAAAACCCAGGAATCGCGTGTTTGCGCTCTGAAAGTGTCGAAAACAGCTTTTCTGATGCACGTCTGGAAAATGAGTGCTGTGTGTTGTTCAAAGCTGGGAACAGAGTTTTTGGGTTTGGAGAGGGTGAAAATTGTGTTTCTGACAGTCTACTGAAATCTGAATGCTGAGTATTGTTCAAAGCTGAGAACAGAGTTTTTGGGCTCTGAGTGACTCCAACAACCTTTTCAGGCATTCTCCTTTAAATTGAATGCTGAGCGATGTTGAAAACGTGGGAATCGTTTTGTTGCGCTCTGAAAGTGTTGAAAACCGTGTTTCTGTCAATATAGATGAAACTGCACGTTGAATGATGTTAAAACCCAGGAATCACGTTTTTGCGCTCTGAAAGTGTCGAAAACAGGGTTTCTCGCAATATCATTGAAACTGCACGCTGAATGATGTTAAAACCCGGGAATCGCGTTTTTGCGTTGTGAAAGTGTAGAAAACGGCGTTTCTGATGCACTTCTTTAAAATGAATGCTGTGTGTTGTTCAAAGCTGGGAACAGAGTTTTTGGGCTTGGAGAGTGTGAAAATTGTGTTTCTGGCAGTCTACTGAAATCTGAATGCTGAGTATTGTTCAAAGCTGAGAACAGAGTTTTTGGGCTCTGAGTGACTCCAAAAACCTTTTCAGGCATTCTCCTTTAAATTGAATGCTGAGCGATGTTGAAAACGTGGGAATCGTGTTTTTGCGCTCTGAAAGTGTTGAAAACCGTGTTTCTGGCAATATAGTTGAAACTGCACGTTGAATGATGTTAAAACCCAGGAATCGCGTTTTTACGCTCTGAAAGTGTCGAAAACAGCTTTTCTGATGCACTTCTGGAAAATGAGTGCTGTGTGTTGTTCAAAGCTGGGAACAGAGTTTTTGGGCTTGGAGAGTGTGAAAATTGTGTTTCTGACAGTCTACTGAAATCTGAATGCTGAGTGTTGTTCAAAGCTGAGAACAGAGTTTTTGGTCTCTGAGTGACTCCAAAAAACCTTTTCAGGCATTCTCCTTTAAATTGAATGCTGAGCGATGTTGAAAACGTGGGAATCGTGTTTCTGGCAATATAGTTGAAAATGCACGTTGAATGATGTTAAAACCCAGGAATCGCGTTTTTGCGCTCTGAAAGTGTCGAAAACAGCGTTGCTGATGCACTTCTGGAAAATGAGTGCTGTGTGTTGTTCAAAGCTGGGAACAGAGTTTTTGGGCTTGGAGAGGGTGAAAATTGTGTTTCTGACAGTCTACTGAAATCTGAATGCTGAGTGTTGTTCAAAGCTGAGAACAGAGTTTTTGGGCTCTGAGTGACTCCAAAAACCTTTCCAGGCATTCTCCTTTAAATTGAATGCTGAGCGATGTTGAAAACGTGGGAATCGTGTTTCTGCGCTCTGAAAGTGTTGAAAACCGTGTTTCTGGCAATATAGTTGAAACTGCACGTTGAATGATGTTAAAACCCAGGAATCGCGTTTTTGCGCTCTGAAAGTGTCGAAAACAGGGTTTTTTCGCAATATCATTGAAACTGCACGCTGAATGATGTTAAAACCCGGGAATCGCGTTTTTGCGTTGTGAAAGTGTCGAAAACGGCGTTTCTGATGCACTTCTTTAAAATGAATGCTGTGTGTTGTTCAAAGCTGGGAACAGAGTTTATGGGCTTGGAGAGTGTGAAAATTGTGTTTCTGGCAGTCTACTGATATCTGAATGCTGAGTGTTGTTCAAAGCTGAGAACAGAGTTTTTGGGCTTTGAGTGACTCCAAAAACCTTTTCAGGCATTCTCCTTTAAATTGAATGCTGAGCGATGTTGAAAACGTGGGAATCGTGTTTTTGCGCTCTGAAAGTGTTGAAAACCGTGTTTCTGGCAATATAGTTGAAACTGCACGCTGAATGATGTTAAAACCCAGGAATCGCGTTTTTGCGCTCTGAAAGTGTCGAAAACAGCTTTTCTGATGCACGTCTGGAAAATGAGTGCTGTGTGTTGTTCAAAGCTGGGAACAGAGTTTTTGGGCTTGGAGAGGGTGAAAATTGTGTTTCTGACAGTCTACTGAAATCTGAATGCTGAGTATTGTTCAAAGCTGAGAACAGAGTTTTTGGGCTCTGAGTGACTCCAACAACCTTTTCAGGCATTCTCCTTTAAATTGAATGCTGAGCGATGTTGAAAACGTGGGAATCGTTTTGTTGCGCTCTGAAAGTGTTGAAAACCGTGTTTCTGTCAATATAGATGAAACTGCACGTTGAATGATGTTAAAACCCAGGAATCACGTTTTTGCGCTCTGAAAGTGTCGAAAACAGGGTTTCTCGCAATATCATTGAAACTGCACGCTGAATGATGTTAAAACCCGGGAATCGCGTTTTTGCGTTGTGAAAGTGTCGAAAACGGCGTTTCTGATGCACTTCTTTAAAATGAATGCTGTGTGTTGTTCAAAGCTGAGAACAGAGTTTTTGGGCTCTGAGTGACTCCAAAAACCTTTCCACGCATTCTCCTTTAAATTGAATGCTGAGCGATGTTGAAAACGTGGGAATCGTGTTTTTGCGCTCTGAAAGTATTGAAAACCGTGTTTCTGGCAATATAGTTGAAACTGCACGTTGAATGATGTTAAAACCCAGGAATCGCGTTTTTGCGCTCTGAATGTGTCGAAAACCGCGTTTCTGATGCATTTCTGGAAAATGAATGCTGTGTGTTGTTCAAAGCTGGGAACAGAGTTTTTGGGCTTGGAGAGGGTGAAAATTGTGTTTCTGACAGTCTACTGAAATCTGAATGCTGAGTATTGTTCAAAGCTGAGAACAGAGTTTTTGGGCTCTGAGTGACTCCAAAAACCTTTTCAGGCATTCTCCTTTAAATTGAATGCTGAGCGATGTTGAAAACGTGGGAATCGTTTTGTTGCGCTCTGAAAGTGTTGAAAACCGTGTTTCTGTCAATATAGTTGAAACTGCACGTTGAATGATGTTATAACCCAGGAATCGCGTTTTTGCGCTCTGAAAGTGTCGAAAACAGGGTTTCTCGCAATATCATTGAAACTGCACGCTGAATGATGTTAAAACCCGGGAATCGCGTTTTTTGCGTTGTGAAAGTGTCGAAAACGGCGTTTCTGATGCACTTCTTTAAAATGAATGCTGTGTGTAGTTCAAAGCTGGGAACAGAGTTTTTGGGCTTGGAGAGTGTGAAAATTGTGTTTCTGACAGTCTACTGAAATCTGAATGCTGAGTGTTGTTCAAAGCTGAGAACAGAGTTTTTGGGCTCTGAGTGACTCCAAAAACCTTTCCAGGCATTCTCCTTTAAATTGAATGCTGTGCGATGTTGAAAACGTGGGAATCGTGTTTTTGCGCTCTGAAAGTGTTGAAAACCGTGTTTCTGGCAATATAGTTGAAACTGCACGTTGAATGATGTTAAAACCCAGGAATCGCGTTTTTGCGCTCTGAAAGTGTCGAAAACAGCTTTTCTGATGCACTTCTGAAAATGAGTGCTGTGTGTTGTTCAAAGCTGGGAACAGAGTTTTTGGGCTTGGAGAGTGTGAAAATTGTGTTTCTGACAGTCTACTGAAATCTGAATGCTGAGTGTTGTTCAAAGCTGAGAACAGAGTTTTTGGGCTCTGAGTGACTCCAAAAACCTTTCCAGGCATTCTCCTTTAAATTGAATGCTGAGCGATGTTGAAAACGTGGGAATCGTGTTTCTGCACTCTGAAAGTGTTGAAAACCGTGTTTCTGGCAATATAGATGAAACTGCACGTTGAATGATGTTAAAACCCAGGAATCGCGTTTTTGCGCTCTGAAAGTGTCGAAAACAGGGTTTCTCGCAATATCATTGAAACTGCACGCTGAATGATGTTAAAACCCGGGAATCGCGTTTTTGCGTTGTGAAAGTGTCGAAAACGGCGTTTCTGATGCACTTCTGGAAAATGAATGCTGTGTGTTGTTCAAAGCTGGGAACAGAATTTTTGGGCTTGGAGAGTGTGAAAATTGTGTTTCTGGCAGTCTACTGAAATCTGAATGCTGAGAGTTGTTCAAAGCTGAGAACAGAGTTTTTGGTCTCTGAGTGACTCCAAAAACCTTTCCAGGCATTCTCCTTTAAATTGAATGCTGAGCGATGTTGAAAACGTGGGAATCGTGTTTCTGCGCTCTGAAAGTGTTGAAAACCGTGTTTCTGGCAATATAGATGAAACTGCACGTTGAATGATGTTAAAACCCAGGAATCGCGTTTTTGCGCTCTGAAAGTGTCGAAAACAGGGTTTCTCGCAATATTTACATTTACATTTATTTATTTAGCAGACGCTTTTATCCAAAGCGACTTACAAAAGTGCATACAGTAGGTACAGCGACAGTACGGGGACAGGATGTGTACAGTTCCACAATGAGACAGTTCTCAGCTGAGAGCAAGGTCTGTTTGAGGACGCAGTACTATCAGATTTTTACAATTACAGCCTAAAGGGCAACTAGTACGATATACTTTCGAACGGCAAACTTCAACAACTTCAAAACGGCACAATGAGCGTCAGGGTTAAGGCGGCAACAAGAGACAAAATTTAAAAGCACAATTTAAAAAGCACAGCAATTTTTAAAAAGCACAGCAATTTGCAGCACTGATGGGCGGGGGGGGGGGGGGGGGGGGGGGGGGCAGCAATTGTGTGCTGGGTCAGTCCAGGTAGAGTCTGAAGAGGTGCGTCTTCAGGCCCCGTCTGAAGGACTGGGGTGAAGGAGCTGTCCGTAGCGAGACCGGGAGTTCGTTCCACCACTGGGGAGCGATGTAGGCGAAACGCCGATGTCTGGCAGAACGAGCACCTCCTGCCTTGACCATGCAGGGAGCAAGGCGTCCAGTTGCTGCTGAGCGTAGGGGTCGGGCTGGTGTGTAGGGCTGGATGAGTTCTTGGAGGTAGGCAGGGGCTGTCCTGTTGACTGCAGAGAAGGCGAGGGTCAGGGTCTTGAATCTGATCCTGGCAGCGACAGGAAGCCAGTGGAGGGATTTCAGCAGGGGAGTAACATGGGAGAATTTGGGGAGGTTGAAGATCAGTCGGGCAGCTGCATTCTGGATGAGCTGGAGAGGGTGGGTGGTGCATGCTGGGAGGCCTGCAAGGAGAGCGTTGCAGTAGTCCAGTCGAGGGAGAACTGTGGGCTGGATAAGGAGCTGCGTCGCGTATGTGGTTAGGAACGGGCGAATCCTCCTGATGTTGTGGAGGAGGAATCGGCAGGTCCGTGACGTGCGAGCAATGTACTCCTTGAAGTCCAGGTTGCTGTCGAGGGTGATGCCCAAGCTCTTTGCTGTCCGAGATATCACTGAAACTGCACGCTGAATGATGTTAAAACCCGGGAATCGCGTTTTTTGCGTTGTGAAAGTGTCGAAAACGGCGTTTCTGATGCACTTCTTTAAAATGAATGCTGTGTGTAGTTCAAAGCTGGGAACAGAGTTTTTGGGCTTGAAGAGTGTGAAAATTGTGTTTCTGGCAGTCTACTGAAATCTGAATGCTGAGTGTTGTTCAAAGCTGAGAACAGAGTTTTTGGGCTCTGAGTGACTCCAAAACCTTTTCAGGCATTCTCCTTTAAATTGAATGCTGAGCGATGTTGAAAACGTGGGAATCGTGTTTTTGCGCTCTGAAAGTGTTGAAAACCGTGTTTCTGGCAATATAGATGAAACTGCACGTTGAATGATGTTAAAACCCAGGAATCGCGTTTTTGCGCTCTGAAAGTGTCGAAAACAGGGTTTCTCGCAATATCATTGAAACTGCACTCTGAATGATGTTAAAACCCGGGAATTGCGTTTTTGCGTTGTGAAAGTGTCGAAAACGGCGTTTCTGATGCACTTCTTTAAAATGAATGCTGTGTGTTGTTCAAAGCTGGGAACAGAGTTTTTGGGCTTGAAGAGTGTGAAAATTGTGTTTCTGGCAGTCTACTGAAATCTGAATGCTGAGTGTTGTTCAAAGCTGAGAACAGAGTTTTTGGGCTCTGAGTGATTTTAAAAACCTTTTTAGGCATTCTCCTTTAAATTGAATGCTGAGCGATGTTGAAAACGTGGGAATCGTGTTTTTTGCGCTCTGAAAGTGTTGAAAACCGTGTTTCTGGCAATATAGTTGAAACTGCACGTTGAATGATGTTAAAACCCAGGAATCGCGTTTTTGCGCTCTGAATGTGTCGAAAACGGCGTTTCTGATGCACTTCTGAAAATGAGTGCTGTGTGTTGTTCAAAGCTGGGAACAGAGTTTTTGGGCTTGAAGAGTGTGAAAATTGTGTTTCTGGCAGTCTACTGAAATCTGAATGCTGAGTGTTGTTCAGAGCTGAGAACAGAGGTTTTGGGCTCTGAGTGACTCCAAAAACCTTTTCAGGCATTCTCCTTTAAATTGAATGCTGAGCGATGTTGAAAACGTGGGAATCGTGTTTTTGCGCTCTGAAAGTGTTGAAAACCGTGTTTCTGGCAATATAGTTGAAACTGCACGTTGAATGATGTTAAAACCCAGGAATCGCGTTTTTGCGCTCTGAAAGTGTCGAAAACAGGGTTTTTCGCAATATCATTGAAACTGCAGGCTGAATGATGTTAAAACCCGGGAATCGCGTTTTTGCGTTGTGAAAGTGTCGAAAACGGCGTTTCTGATGCACTTCTTCAAAATGAATGCTGTGTGTTGTTCAAAGCTGGGAACAGAGTTTTTTGGGCTTGGAGAGGGTGAAAATTGTGTTTCTGACAGTCTACTGAAATCTGAATGCTGAGTATTGTTCAAAGCTGAGAACAGAGTTTTTGGGCTCTGAGTGACTCCAACAACCTTTTCAGGCATTCTCCTTTAAATTGAATGCTGAGCTATGTTGAAAACGTGGGAATCGTTTTGTTGCGCTCTGAAAGTGTTGAAAACCGTGTTTCTGTCAATATAGATGAAACTGCACGTTGAATGATGTTAAAACCCAGGAATCGCGTTTTTTGCGCTCTGAAAGTGTCGAAAACAGGGTTTCTCGCAATATCATTGAAACTGCACGCTGAATGATGTTAAAACCCGGGAATCGCGTTTTTGCGTTGTGAAAGTGTCGAAAACGGCGTTTCTGATGCACTTCTTTAAAATGAATGCTGTGTGTTGTTCAAAGCTGGGAACAGAGTTTTTGGGCTTGAAGAGTGTGAAAATTGTGTTTCTGGCAGTCTACTGAAATCTGAATGCTGAGTGTTGTTCAAAGCTGAGAACAGAGTTTTTGGGCTCTGAGTGACTCCAAAAACCTTTTCAGGCATTCTCCTTTAAATTGAATGCTGAGCGATGTTGAAAACGTGGGAATCGTGTTTTTGCGCTCTGAAAGTGTTGAAAACCGTGTTTCTGGCAATATAGATGAAACTGCACGTTGAATGATGTTAAAACCCAGGAATCGCGTTTTTGCGCTCTGAAAGTGTTGAAAACCGTGTTTCTGGCAATATAGTTGAAACTGCACGTTGAATGATGTTAAAACCCAGGAATCGCGTTTTTGCGCTCTGAATGTGTCGAAAACCGCGTTTCTGATGCACTTCTGGAAAATGAATGCTGTGTGTTGTTCAAAGCTGGGAACAGAGTTTTTGGGCTTGGAGAGTGTGAAAATTGTGTTTCTGACATTCTACTGAAATCTGAATGCTGAGTGTTGTTCAAAGCTGAGAACAGAGTTTTTGGGCTCTGAGTGACTCCAAAAACCTTTTCAGGCATTCTCCTTTAAATTGAATGCTGAGCAATGTTGAAAACGTGGGAATCGTGTTTTTGCGCCCTGAAAGTGTTGAAAACCGTGTTTCTGGCAATATAGTTGAAACTGCACGTTGAATGATGTTAAAACCCAGGAATCGCGTTTTTGCGCTCTGAAAGTGTCGAAAACAGGGTTTTTCGCAATATCATTGAAACTGCACGCTGAATGATGTTAAAACCCGGGAATCGCGTTTTTGCGTTGTGAAAGTGTCGAAAACTGCGTTTCTGATGCACTTCTTCAAAATGAATGCTGTGTGTTGTTCAAAGCTGGGAACAGAGTTTTTGGGTTTGTAGAGGGTGAAAATTGTGTTTCTGACAGTCTACTGAAATCTGAATGCTGAGTATTGTTCAAAGCTGAGAACAGAGTTTTTGGGCTCTGAGTGACTCCAACAACCTTTTCAGGCATTCTCCTTTAAATTGAATGCTGAGCGATGTTGAAAACGTGGGAATCGTTTTGTTGCGCTCTGAAAGTGTTGAAAACCGTGTTTCTGTCAATATAGATGAAACTGCACGTTGAATGATGTTAAAACCCAGGAATCACGTTTTTTGCGCTCTGAAAGTGTCGAAAACAGGGTTTCTCGCAATATCATTGAAACTGCACGCTGAATGATGTTAAAACCCGGGAATCGCGTTTTTGCGTTGTGAAAGTGTCGAAAACGGCGTTTCTGATGCACTTCTTTAAAATGAATGCTGTGTGTTGTTCAAAGCTGAGAACAGAGTTTTTTGGGCTTGGAGAGTGTGAAAATTGTGTTTCTGGCAGTCTACTGAAATCTGAATGCTGAGTATTGTTCAAAGCTGAGAACAGAGTTTTTGGGCTCTGAGTGACTCCAAAAACCTTTTCAGGCATTCTCCTTTAAATTGAATGCTGAGCGATGTTGAAAACGTGGGAATCGTGTTTTTTGCGCTCTGAAAGTGTTGAAAACCGTGTTTCTGGCAATATAGTTGAAACTGCACGTTGAATGATGTTTAAAACCCAGGAATCGCGTTTTTACGCTCTGAAAGTGTCGAAAACAGCTTTTCTGATGCACTTCTGGAAAATGAGTGCTGTGTGTTGTTCAAAGCTGGGAACAGAGTTTTTTGGGCTTGGAGAGTGTGAAAATTGTGTTTCTGACAGTCTACTGAAATCTGAATGCTGAGTGTTGTTCAAAGCTGAGAACAGAGTTTTTGGTCTCTGAGTGACTCCAAAAACCTTTTCAGGCATTCTCCTTTAAATTGAATGCTGAGCGATGTTGAAAACGTGGGAATCGTGTTTCTGGCAATATAGTTGAAATGCACGTTGAATGATGTTAAAACCCAGGAATCGCGTTTTTGCGCTCTGAAAGTGTCGAAAACAGCGTTGCTGATGCACTTCTGGAAAATGAGTGCTGTGTGTTGTTCAAAGCTGGGAACAGAGTTTTTGGGCTTGGAGAGGGTGAAAATTGTGTTTCTGACAGTCTACTGAAATCTGAATGCTGAGTGTTGTTCAAAGCTGAGAACAGAGTTTTTGGGCTCTGAGTGACTCCAAAAACCTTTCCAGGCATTCTCCTTTAAATTGAATGCTGAGCGATGTTGAAAACGTGGGAATCGTGTTTCTGCGCTCTGAAAGTGTTGAAAACCGTGTTTCTGGCAATATAGTTGAAACTGCACGTTGAATGATGTTAAAACCCAGGAATCGCGTTTTTGCGCTCTGAAAGTGTCGAAAACAGGGTTTTTCGCAATATCATTGAAACTGCACGCTGAATGATGTTAAAACCCGGGAATCGCGTTTTTTGCGTTGTGAAAGTGTCGAAAACGGCGTTTCTGATGCACTTCTTCAAAATGAATGCTGTGTGTTGTTCAAAGCTGGGAACAGAGTTTTTGGGCTTGGAGAGTGTGAAAATTGTGTTTCTGGCAGTCTACTGATATCTGAATGCTGAGTGTTGTTCAAAGCTGAGAACAGAGTTTTTTGGGCTTTGAGTGACTCCAAAAACCTTTTCAGGCATTCTCCTTTAAATTGAATGCTGAGCGATGTTGAAAACGTGGGAATCGTGTTTTTGCGCTCTGAAAGTGTTGAAAACCGTGTTTCTGGCAATATAGTTGAAACTGCACGCTGAATGATGTTAAAACCCAGGAATCGCGTTTTTGCGCTCTGAAAGTGTCGAAAACAGCTTTTCTGATGCACGTCTGGAAAATGAGTGCTGTGTGTTGTTCAAAGCTGGGAACAGAGTTTTTGGGCTTGGAGAGGGTGAAAATTGTGTTTCTGACAGTCTACTGAAATCTGAATGCTGAGTATTGTTCAAAGCTGAGAACAGAGTTTTTGGGCTCTGAGTGACTCCAACAACCTTTTCAGGCATTCTCCTTTAAATTGAATGCTGAGCGATGTTGAAAACGTGGGAATCGTTTTGTTGCGCTCTGAAAGTGTTGAAAACCGTGTTTCTGTCAATATAGATGAAACTGCACGTTGAATGATGTTAAAACCCAGGAATCACGTTTTTGCGCTCTGAAAGTGTCGAAAACAGGGTTTCTCGCAATATCATTGAAACTGCACGCTGAATGATGTTAAAACCCGGGAATCGCGTTTTTGCGTTGTGAAAGTGTCGAAAACGGCGTTTCTGATGCACTTCTTTAAAATGAATGCTGTGTGTTGTTCAAAGCTGAGAACAGAGTTTTTGGGCTCTGAGTGACTCCAAAAACCTTTTCAGGCATTCTCCTTTAAATTGAATGCTGAGCGATGTTGAAAACGTGGGAATCGTGTTTTTGCGCTCTGAAAGTGTTTAAAACCGTGTTTCTGGCAATATAGATGAAACTGCACGTTGAATGATGTTAAAACCCAGGAATCGCGTTTTTTGCGCTCTGAAAGTGTCGAAAACAGGGTTTCTCGCAATATCATTGAAACTGCACTCTGAATGATGTTAAAACCCGGGAATTGCGTTTTTGCGTTGTGAAAGTGTCGAAAACGGCGTTTCTGATGCACTTCTTTAAAATGAATGCTGTGTGTTGTTCAAAGCTGGGAACAGAGTTTTTGGGCTTGAAGAGTGTGAAAATTGTGTTTCTGGCAGTCTACTGAAATCTGAATGCTGAGTGTTGTTCAAAGCTGAGAACAGAGTTTTTTGGGCTCTGAGTGACTTTAAAAACCTTTTTAGGCATTCTCCTTTAAATTGAATGCTGAGCGATGTTGAAAACGTGGGAATCGTGTTTTTGCGCTCTGAAAGTGTTGAAAACCGTGTTTCTGGCAATATAGTTGAAACTACACGTTGAATGATGTTAAAACCCAGGAATCGCGTTTTTGCGCTCTGAATGTGTCGAAAACGGCGTTTCTGATGCACTTCTGAAAATGAGTGCTGTGTGTTGTTCAAAGCTGGGAACAGAGTTTTTGGGCTTGAAGAGTGTGAAAATTGTGTTTCTGGCAGTCTACTGAAATCTGAATGCTGAGTGTTGTTCAAAGCTGAGAACAGAGGTTTTGGGCTCTGAGTGACTCCAAAAACCTTTTCAGGCATTCTCCTTTAAATTGAATGCTGAGCGATGTTGAAAACGTGGGAATCGTGTTTTTGCGCTCTGAAAGTGTTGAAAACCGTGTTTCTGGCAATATAGTTGAAACTGCACGTTGAATGATGTTAAAACCCAGGAATCGCGTTTTTGCGCTCTGAAAGTGTCGAAAACAGGGTTTTTCGCAATATCATTGAAACTGCACGCTGAATGATGTTAAAACCCGGGAATCGCGTTTTTGCGTTGTGAAAGTGTCGAAAACGGCGTTTCTGATGCACTTCTTTAAAATGAATGCTGTGTGTTGTTCAAAGCTGGGAACAGAGTTTTTGGGCTTGAAGAGTGTGAAAATTGTGTTTCTGGCAGTCTACTGAAATCTGAATGCTGAGTGTTGTTCAAAGCTGAGAACAGAGTTTTTGGGCTCTGAGTGACTCCAAAAACCTTTTCAGGCATTCTCCTTTAAATTGAATGCTGAGCGATGTTGAAAACGTGGGAATCGTGTTTTTGCGCTCTGAAAGTGTTGAAAACCGTGTTTCTGGCAATATAGATGAAACTGCACGTTGAATGATGTTAAAACCCAGGAATCGCGTTTTTGCGCTCTGAAAGTGTCGAAAACAGGGTTTCTCGCAATATCATTGAAACTGCACTCTGAATGATGTTAAAACCCGGGAATTGCGTTTTTTGCGTTGTGAAAGTGTCGAAAACGGCGTTTCTGATGCACTTCTTTAAAATGAATGCTGTGTGTTGTTCAAAGCTGGGAACAGAGTTTTTGGGCTTGAAGAGTGTGAAAATTGTGTTTCTGGCAGTCTACTGAAATCTGAATGCTGAGTGTTGTTCAAAGCTGAGAACAGAGTTTTTGGGCTCTGAGTGACTTTAAAAACCTTTTTAGGCATTCTCCTTTAAATTGAATGCTGAGCGATGTTGAAAACGTGGGAATCGTGTTTTTGCGCTCTGAAAGTGTTGAAAACCGTGTTTCTGGCAATATAGTTGAAACTGCACGTTGAATGATGTTAAAACCCAGGAATCGCGTTTTTGCGCTCTGAATGTGTCGAAAACTGCGTTTCTGATGCACTTCTGGAAAATGAATGCTGTGTGTTGTTCAAAGCTGGGAACAGAGTTTTTGGGCTTGGAGAGTGTGAAAATTGTGTTTCTGACATTCTACTGAAATCTGAATGCTGAGTGTTGTTCAAAGCTGAGAACAGAGTTTTTGGGCTCTGAGTGACTCCAAAAACCTTTTCAGGCATTCTCCTTTAAATTGAATGCTGAGCAATGTTGAAAACGTGGGAATCGTGTTTTTGCGCTCTGAAAGTGTTGAAAACCGTGTTTCTGGCAATATAGTTGAAACTGCACGTTGAATGATGTTAAAACCCAGGAATCGCGTTTTTGCGCTCTGAAAGTGTCGAAAACAGGGTTTTTCGCAATATCATTGAAACTGCACGCTGAATGATGTTAAAACCCGGGAATCGCGTTTTTGCGTTGTGAAAGTGTCGAAAACGGCGTTTCTGATGCACTTCTTGAAAATGAATGCTGTGTGTTGTTCAAAGCTGGGAACAGAGTTTTTGGGCTTGGAGAGTGTGAAAATTGTGTTTCTGGCAGTCTACTGATATCTGAATGCTGAGTGTTGTTCAAAGCTGAGAACAGAGTTTTTGGGCTTTGAGTGACTCCAAAAACCTTTTCAGGCATTCTCCTTTAAATTGAATGCTGAGCGATGTTGAAAACGTGGGAATCGTGTTTTTGCGCTCTGAAAGTGTTGAAACCGTGTTTCTGGCAATATAGTTGAAACTGCACGCTGAATGATGTTAAAACCCAGGAATCGCGTTTTTGCGCTCTGAAAGTGTCGAAAACAGCTTTTCTGATGCACTTCTGGAAAATGAGTGCTGTGTGTTGTTCAAAGCTGGGAACAGAGTTTTTGGGTTTGGAGAGGGTGAAAATTGTGTTTCTGACAGTCTACTGAAATCTGAATGCTGAGTATTGTTCAAAGCTGAGAACAGAGTTTTTGGGCTCTGAGTGACTCCAACAACCTTTTCAGGCATTCTCCTTTAAATTGAATGCTGAGCGATGTTGAAAACGTGGGAATCGTTTTGTTGCGCTCTGAAAGTGTTGAAAACCGTGTATCTGGCAATATAGATGAAACTGCACGTTGAATGATGTTAAAACCCAGGAATCACGTTTTTGCGCTCTGAAAGTGTCGAAAACAGGGTTTCTCGCAATATCATTGAAACTGCACGCTGAATGATGTTAAAACCCGGGAATCGCGTTTTTGCGTTGTGAAAGTGTCGAAAACGGCGTTTCTGATGCACTTCTTTAAAATGAATGCTGTGTGTTGTTCAAAGCTGAGAACAGAGTTTTTGGGCTTGGAGAGTGTGAAAATTGTGTTTCTGGCAGTCTACTGAAATCTGAATGCTGAGTATTGTTCAAAGCTGAGAACAGAGTTTTTGGGCTCTGAGTGACTCCAAAAACCTTTTCAGGCATTCTCCTTTAAATTGAATGCTGAGCGATGTTGAAAACGTGGGAATCGTGTTTTTTGCGCTCTGAAAGTGTTGAAAACCGTGTTTCTGGCAATATAGTTGAAACTGCACGTTGAATGATGTTAAAACCCAGGAATCGCGTTTTTACGCTCTGAAAGTGTCGAAAACAGCTTTTCTGATGCACTTCTGGAAAATGAGTGCTGTGTGTTGTTCAAAGCTGGGAACAGAGTTTTTGGGCTTGGAGAGTGTGAAAATTGTGTTTCTGACAGTCTACTGAAATCTGAATGCTGAGTGTTGTTCAAAGCTGAGAACAGAGTTTTTGGTCTCTGAGTGACTCCAAAAACCTTTTCAGGCATTCTCCTTTAAATTGAATGCTGAGCGATGTTGAAAACGTGGGAATCGTGTTTCTGGCAATATAGTTGAAAATGCACGTTGAATGATGTTAAAACCCAGGAATCGCGTTTTTGCGCTCTGAAAGTGTCGAAAACAGCGTTGCTGATGCACTTCTGGAAAATGAGTGCTGTGTGTTGTTCAAAGCTGGGAACAGAGTTTTTGGGCTTGGAGAGGGTGAAAATTGTGTTTCTGACAGTCTACTGAAATCTGAATGCTGAGTGTTGTTCAAAGCTGAGAACAGAGTTTTTGGGCTCTGAGTGACTCCAAAAACCTTTCCAGGCATTCTCCTTTAAATTGAATGCTGAGCGATGTTGAAAACGTGGGAATCGTGTTTCTGCGCTCTGAAAGTGTTGAAAACCGTGTTTCTGGCAATATAGTTGAAACTGCACGTTGAATGATGTTAAAACCCAGGAATCGCGTTTTTGCGCTCTGAAAGTGTCGAAAACAGGGTTTATCGCAATATCATTGAAACTGCACGCTGAATGATGTTAAAACCCGGGAATCGCGTTTTTGCGTTGTGAAAGTGTCGAAAACGGCGTTCTGATGCACTTCTGGAAAATGAATGCTGTGTGTTGTTCAAAGCTGGGAACAGAGTTTATGGGCTTGGAGAGTGTGAAAATTGTGTTTCTGGCAGTCTACTGATATCTGAATGCTGAGTGTTGTTCAAAGCTGAGAACAGAGTTTTTGGGCTTTGAGTGACTCCAACAACCTTTTCAGGCATTCTCCTTTAAATTGAATGCTGAGCGATGTTGAAAACGTGGGAATCGTTTTGTTGCGCTCTGAAAGTGTTGAAAACCGTGTTTCTGTCAATATAGATGAAACTGCACGTTGAATGATGTTAAAACCCAGGAATCACGTTTTTGCGCTCTGAAAGTGTCGAAAACAGGGTTTCTCGCAATATCATTGAAACTGCACGCTGAATGATGTTAAAACCCGGGAATCGCGTTTTTGCGTTGTGAAAGTGTCGAAAACGGCGTTTCTGATGCACTTCTTTAAAATGAATGCTGTGTGTTGTTCAAAGCTGAGAACAGAGTTTTTGGGCTCTGAGTGACTCCAAAAACCTTTCCACGCATTCTCCTTTAAATTGAATGCTGAGCGATGTTGAAAACGTGGGAATCGTGTTTTTGCGCTCTGAAAGTGTTGAAAACCGTGTTTCTGGCAATATAGTTGAAACTGCACGTTGAATGATGTTAAAACCCAGGAATCGCGTTTTTGCGCTCTGAATGTGTCGAAAACCGCGTTTCTGATGCACTTCTGGAAAATGAATGCTGTGTGTTGTTCAAAGCTGGGAACAGAGTTTTTGGGCTTGGAGAGGGTGAAAATTGTGTTTCTGACAGTCTACTGAAATCTGAATGCTGAGTATTGTTCAAAGCTGAGAACAGAGTTTTTGGGCTCTGAGTGACTCCAAAAACCTTTCAGGCATTCTCCTTTAAATTGAATGCTGAGCGATGTTGAAAACGTGGGAATCGTTTTTTTGCGCTCTGAAAGTGTTGAAAACCGTGTTTCTGTCAATATAGTTGAAACTGCACGTTGAATGATGTTATAACCCAGGAATCGCGTTTTTGCGCTCTGAAAGTGTCGAAAACAGGGTTTCTCGCAATATCATTGAAACTGCACGCTGAATGATGTTAAAACCCGGGAATCGCGTTTTTTGCGTTGTGAAAGTGTCGAAAACGGCGTTTCTGATGCACTTCTTTAAAATGAATGCTGTGTGTAGTTCAAAGCTGGGAACAGAGTTTTTGGGCTTGGAGAGTGTGAAAATTGTGTTTCTGGCAGTCTACTGAAATCTGAATGCTGAGTATTGTTCAAAGCTGAGAACAGAGTTTTTGGGCTCTGAGTGACTCCAAAAACCTTTCCAGGCATTCTCCTTTAAATTGAATGCTGAGCGATGTTGAAAACGTGGGAATCGTGTTTTTGCGCTCTGAAAGTGTTGAAAACCGTGTTTCTGGCAATATAGTTGAAACTGCACGTTGAATGATGTTAAAACCCAGGAATCGCGTTTTTGCGCTCTGAAAGTGTCGAAAACAGCTTTTCTGATGCACTTCTGAAAATGAGTGCTGTGTGTTGTTCAAAGCTGGGAACAGAGTTTTTGGGCTTGGAGAGTGTGAAAATTGTGTTTCTGACAGTCTACTGAAATCTGAATGCTGAGTATTGTTCAAAGCTGAGAACAGAGTTTTTTGGGCTCTGAGTGACTCCAAAAACCTTTCCAGGCATTCTCCTTTAAATTGAATGCTGAGCGATGTTGAAAACGTGGGAATCGTGTTTTTGCGCTCTGAAAGTGTTGAAAACCGTGTTTCTGGCAATATAGTTGAAACTGCACGTTGAATGATGTTAAAACCCAGGAATCGCGTTTTTGCGTTGTGAAAGTGTCGAAAACCGCGTTTCTGATGCATTTCTGGAAAATGAATGCTGTGTGTTGTTCAAAGCTGGGAACAGAATTTTTGGGCTTGGAGAGTGTGAAAATTGTGTTTCTGGCAGTCTACTGAAATCTGAATGCTGAGTGTTGTTCAAAGCTGAGAACAGAGTTTTTGGGCTCTGAGTGACTCCAAAAACCTTTCCAGGCAGTCTCCTTTAAATTGAATGCTGAGCGATGTTGAAAACGTGGGAATCGTGTTTTTGTGCTCTGAAAGTGTTGAAAACCGTGTTTCTGGCAATATAGTTGAAACTGCACGTTGAATGATGTTTAAAACCCAGGAATCGCGTTTTTGCGCTCTGAAAGTGTCGAAAACAGGGTTTCTCGCAATATCATTGAAACTGCACGTTGAATGATGTTAAAACCCAGGAATCGCGTTTTTGCGTTCTGAAAGTGTCGAAAACAGCGTTTCTGATGCACTTCTGGAAAATGAATGCTGTGTGTTGTTCAAAGCTGGGAACAGAGTTTTTGGGCTTGGAGAGTGTGAAAATTGTGTTTCTGGCAGTCTACTGAAATCTGAATGCTGAGTGTTGTTCAAAGCTGAGAACAGAGTTTTTGGGCTTTGAGTGACTCCAAAAACCTTTTCAGGCATTCTCCTTTAAATTGAATGCTGAGCGATGTTGAAAACGTG
This sequence comes from Megalops cyprinoides, assembly GCF_013368585.1. Taxonomy (NCBI): domain Eukaryota; kingdom Metazoa; phylum Chordata; class Actinopteri; order Elopiformes; family Megalopidae; genus Megalops; species Megalops cyprinoides. The sequence goes on along the minus strand of NW_023494734.1, from coordinate 52,003 downwards.
GGAATCGTGTTTTTGCGCTCTGAAAGTGTTGAAAACCGTGTTTCTGGCAATATAGTTGAAAATGCACGTTGAATGATGTTAAAACCCAGGAATCGCGTTTTTGCGTTCTGAAAGTGTCGAAAACAGCTTTTCTGATGCACTTCTGAAAATGAGTGCTGTGTGTTGTTCAAAGCTGGGAACAGAGTTTTTGGGCTTGGAGAGTGTGAAAATTGTGTTTCTGGCAGTCTACTGAAATCTGAATGCTGAGTGTTGTTCAAGGCTGTGAACAGAGTTTTTGGGCTCTGAATGACTCCAAAAACCTTTTCAGGCATTCTCCTTTAAATTGAATGCTGAGCGATGTTGAAAACGTGGGAATCGTGTTTTTGCGCTCTGAAAGTGTTGAAAACCGTGTTTCTGGCAATATAGTTGAAACTGCACGTTGAATGATGTTAAAACCCCGGAATCGCGTTTTTACGCTCTGAAAGTGTCGAAAACAGGGTTTCTCGCAATATCATTGAAACTGCACGTTGAATGATGTTAAAACCCAGGAATCGCGTTTTTGCGTTCTGAAAGTGTCGAAAACAGGGTTTCTCGCAATATCATTGAAACTGCACGCTGAATGATGTTAAACCCAGGAATCGCGTTTTTGTGCTCTGAAAGTGTCGAAAACAGCGTTTCTGATGCACTTCTGGAAAATGAATGCTGTGTGTTGTTCAAAGCTGGGAACAGAGTTTTTGGGCTTGGAGAGTGTGAAAATTGTGTTTCGGACAGTCTACTGAAATCTGAATGCTGAGTGTTGTTCAAAGCTGAGAACAGAGTTTTTGGGCTCTGAGTGACTCCAAAAACCTTTCAGGCATTCTCCTTTGAATTGAATGCTGAGCGATGTTGAAAACGTGGGAATCGTGTTTTTTGCGCTCTGAAAGTGTTGAAAACCGTGTTTCTGGCAATATAGATGAAACTGCACGTTGAATGATGTTAAAACCCAGGAATCGCGTTTTTGCGCTCTGAAAGTGTCGAAAACAGGGTTTCTCGCAATATCATTGAAACTGCACGCTGAATGATGTTAAAACCCGGGAATCGCGTTTTTGCATTGTGAAAGTGTCGAAAACGGTGTTTCTGATGCACTTCTGGAAAATGAATGATGTGTGTTGTTCAAAGCTGGGAACAGAGTTTTTGGGCTTGGAGAGTGTGAAAATTGTGTTTCTGACAGTCTACTGAAATCTGAATGGTGAGTGTTGTTCAAAGCTGAGAACAGAGTTTTTGGTCTCTGAGTGACTCCAAAAACCTTTCCAGGCATTCTCCTTTAAGTTGAATGCTGAGCGATGTTGAAAACGTGGGAATCGTGTTTTTGCGCTCTGAAAGTGTTGAAAACCGTGTTTCTGGCAATATAGATGAAACTGCACGTTGAATGATATTAAAACCCAGGAATCGCGTTTTTGCGCTCTGAATGTGTCGAAAACCGCGTTTCTGATGCACTTCTGGAAAATGAATGCTGTGTGTTGTTCAAAGCTGGGAACAGAGTTTTTGGGCTTGGAGAGTGTGAAAATTGTGTTTCTGACATTCTACTGAAATCTGAATGCTGAGTGTTGTTCAAAGCTGAGAACAGAGTTTTTGGGCTCTGAGTGACTCCAAAAACCTTTTCAGGCATTCTCCTTTAAATTGAATGCTGAGCAATGTTGAAAACGTGGGAATCGTGTTTTTGCGCTCTGAAAGTGTTGAAAACCGTGTTTCTGGCAATATAGTTGAAACTGCACGTTGAATGATGTTAAAACCCAGGAATCGCGTTTTTGCGCTCTGAAAGTGTAGAAAACAGGGTTTTTCGCAATATCATTGAAACTGCACGGTGAATGATGTTAAAACCCGGGAATCGCGTTTTTGCGTTGTGAAAGTGTCGAAAACGGCGTTTCTGATGCACTTCTTCAAAATGAATGCTGTGTGTTGTTCAAAGCTGGGAACAGAGTTTTTGGGCTTGGAGAGTGTGAAAATTGTGTTTCTGGCAGTCTACTGATATCTGAATGCTGAGTGTTGTTCAAAGCTGAGAACAGAGTTTTTGGGCTTTGAGTGACTCCAAAAACCTTTTCAGGCATTCTCCTTTAAATTGAATGCTGAGCGATGTTGAAAACGTGGGAATCGTGTTTTTGCGCTCTGAAAGTGTTGAAAACCGTGTTTCTGGCAATATAGTTGAAACTGCACGCTGAATGATGTTAAAACCCGGGAATCGCGTTTTTGCGCTCTGAAAGTGTCGAAAACAGCTTTTCTGATGCACGTCTGGAAAATGAGTGCTGTGTGTTGTTCAAAGCTGGGAACAGAGTTTTTGGGTTTGGAGAGGGTGAAAATTGTGTTTCTGACAGTCTACTGAAATCTGAATGCTGAATATTGTTCAAAGCTGAGAACAGAGTTTTTGGGCTCTGAGTGACTCCAACAACCTTTTCAGGCATTCTCCTTTAAATTGAATGCTGAGCGATGTTGAAAACGTGGGAATCGTTTTGTTGCGCTCTGAAAGTGTTGAAAACCGTGTTTCTGTCAATATAGATGAAACTGCACGTTGAATGATGTTAAAACCCAGGAATCACGTTTTTGCGCTCTGAAAGTGTCGAAAACAGGGTTTCTCGCAATATCATTGAAACTGCACGCTGAATGATGTTAAAACCCGGGAATCGCGCTTTTGCGTTGTGAAAGTGTCGAAAACGGCGTTTCTGATGCACTTCTTTAAAATGAATGCTGTGTGTTGTTCAAAGCTGATAACAGAGTTTTTGGGCTCTGAGTGACTTTAAAAACCTTTTTAGGCATTCTCCTTTAAATTGAATGCTGAGCGATGTTGAAAACGTGGGAATCGTGTTTTTGCGCTCTGAAAGTGTTGAAAACCGTGTTTCTGGCAATATAGTTGAAACTGCGCGTTGAATGATGTTAAAACCCAGGAATCGCGTTTTTGCGCTCTGAATGTGTCGAAAACCGCGTTTCTGATGCACTTCTGGAAAATGAATGCTGTGTGTTGTTCAAAGCTGGGAACAGAGTTTTTGGGCTTGGAGAGGGTGAAAATTGTGTTTCTGACAGTCTACTGAAATCTGAATGCTGAGTATTGTTCAAAGCTGAGAACAGAGTTTTTGGGCTCTGAGTGACTCCAAAAACCTTTTCAGGCATTCTCCTTTAAATTGAATGCTGAGCGATGTTGAAAACGTGGGAATCGTGTTTCTGCGCTCTGAAAGTGTTGAAAACCGTGTTTCTGGCAATATAGATGAAACTGCACGTTGAATGATGTTAAAACCCAGGAATCGCGTTTTTGCGCTCTGAAAGTGTCGAAAACAGGGTTTCTCGCAATATCATTGAAACTGCACGCTGAATGATGTTAAAACCCGGGAATCGCGTTTTTGCGTTGTGAAAGTGTCGAAAACGGCGTTTCTGATGCACTTCTTTAAAATGAATGCTGTGTGTAGTTCAAAGCTGGGAACAGAGTTTTTGGGCTTGGAGAGTGTGAAAATTGTGTTTCTGGCAGTCTACTGAAATCTGAATGCTGAGTATTGTTCAAAGCTGAGAACAGAGTTTTTGGGCTCTGAGTGACTCCAAAACCTTTTCAGGCATTCTCCTTTAAATTGAATGCTGAGCGATGTTGAAAACGTGGGAATCGTGTTTTTGCGCTCTGAAAGTGTTGAAAACCGTGTTTCTGGCAATATAGTTGAAACTGCACGTTGAATGATGTTAAAACCCAGGAATCGCGTTTTTACGCTCTGAAAGTGTCGAAAACAGCTTTTCTGATGCACTTCTGGAAAATGAGTGCTGTGTGTTGTTCAAAGCTGGGAACAGAGTTTTTGGGCTTGGAGAGTGTGAAAATTGTGTTTCTGACAGTCTACTGAAATCTGAATGCTGAGTGTTGTTCAAAGCTGAGAACAGAGTTTTTGGGCTCTGAGTGACTCCAAAAACCTTTTCAGGCATTCTCCTTTAAATTGAATGCTGAGCGATGTTGAAAACGTGGGAATCGTGTTTCTGGCAATATAGTTGAAAATGCACGTTGAATGATGTTAAAACCCAGGAATCGCGTTTTTGCGCTCTGAAAGTGTCGAAAACAGCGTTGCTGATGCACTTCTGGAAAATGAGTGCTGTGTGTTGTTCAAAGCTGGGAACAGAGTTTTTGGGCTTGGAGAGGGTGAAAATTGTGTTTCTGACAGTCTACTGAAATCTGAATGGTGAGTGTTGTTCAAAGCTGAGAACAGAGTTTTTGGTCTCTGAGTGACTCCAAAAACCTTTTCAGGCATTCTCCTTTAAATTGAATGCTGAACGATGTTGAAAACGTGGGAATCGTGTTTTTGCGCTCTGAAAGTGTTGAAAACCGTGTTTCTGGCAATATAGTTGAAACTGCACGTTGAATGATGTTAAAACCCAGGAATCGCGTTTTTGCGCTCTGAAAGTGTCGAAAACAGGGTTTCTCGCAATATCATTGAAACTGCACGCTGAATGATGTTAAAACCCGGGAATCGCGTTTTTGCGTTGTGAAAGTGTCGAAAACGGCGTTTCTGATGAACTTCTTTAAAATGAATGCTGTGTGTTGTTCAAAGCTGGGAACAGAGTTTTTGGGCTTGGAGAGTGTGAAAATTGTGTTTCTGGCAGTCTACTGAAATCTGAATGCTGAGTGTTGTTCAAAGCTGAGAACAGAGTTTTTGGGCTCTGAGTGACTCCAAAAACCTTTCCAGGCATTCTCCTTTAAGTTGAATGCTGAGCGATGTTGAAAACGTGGGAATCGTGTTTTTGCGCTCTGAAAGTTTTGAAAACCGTGTTTCTGGCAATATAGTTGAAACTGCACGCTGAATGATGTTAAAACCCAGGAATCGCGTTTTTGCGCTCTGAAAGTGTCGAAAACAGCTTTTCTGATGCACGTCTGGAAAATGAGTGCTGTGTGTTGTTCAAAGCTGGGAACAGAGTTTTTGGGCTTGGAGAGGGTGAAAATTGTGTTTCTGACAGTCTACTGAAATCTGAATGCTGAGTATTGTTCAAAGCTGAGAACAGAGTTTTTGGGCTCTGAGTGACTCCAACAACCTTTTCAGGCATTCTCCTTTAAATTGAATGCTGAGCGATGTTGAAAACGTGGGAATCGTTTTGTTGCGCTCTGAAAGTGTTGAAAACCGTGTTTCTGTCAATATAGATGAAACTGCACGTTGAATGATGTTAAAACCCAGGAATCACGTTTTTGCGCTCTGAAAGTGTCGAAAACAGGGTTTCTCGCAATATCATTGAAACTGCACGCTGAATGATGTTAAAACCCGGGAATCGCGTTTTTGCGTTGTGAAAGTGTCGAAAACAGTGTTTCTGATGCACTTCTGCGCTGAGAACAGAGTTTTTGGGCTCTGAGTGACTCCAAAAACCTTTCCACGCATTCTCCTTTAAATTGAATGCTGAGCGATGTTGAAAACGTGGGAATCGTGTTTTTGCGCTCTGAAAGTGTTGAAAACCGTGTTTCTGGCAATATAGTTGAAACTGCACGTTGAATGATGTTAAAACCCAGGAATCGCGTTTTTGCGCTCTGAATGTGTCGAAAACCGCGTTTCTGATGCATTTCTGGAAAATGAATGCTGTGTGTTGTTCAAAGCTGGGAACAGAGTTTTTGGGCTTGGAGAGGGTGAAAATTGTGTTTCTGACAGTCTACTGAAATCTGAATGCTGAGTATTGTTCAAAGCTGAGAACAGAGTTTTTGGGCTCTGAGTGACTCCAAAAACCTTTTCAGGCATTCTCCTTTAAATTGAATGCTGAGCGATGTTGAAAACGTGGGAATCGTTTTGTTGCGCTCTGAAAGTGTTGAAAACCGTGTTTCTGTCAATATAGTTGAAACTGCACGTTGAATGATGTTATAACCCAGGAATCGCGTTTTTGCGCTCTGAAAGTGTCGAAAACAGGGTTTCTCGCAATATCATTGAAACTGCACGCTGAATGATGTTAAAACCCGGGAATCGCGTTTTTTGCGTTGTGAAAGTGTCGAAAACGGCGTTTCTGATGCACTTCTTTAAAATGAATGCTGTGTGTAGTTCAAAGCTGGGAACAGAGTTTTTGGGCTTGGAGAGTGTGAAAATTGTGTTTCTGGCAGTCTACTGAAATCTGAATGCTGAGTATTGTTCAAAGCTGAGAACAGAGTTTTTGGGCTCTGAGTGACTCCAAAAACCTTTCCAGGCATTCTCCTTTAAATTGAATGCTGAGCGATGTTGAAAACGTGGGAATCGTGTTTTTGCGCTCTGAAAGTGTTGAAAACCGTGTTTCTGGCAATATAGTTGAAACTGCACGTTGAATGATGTTAAAACCCAGGAATCGCGTTTTTGCGCTCTGAAAGTGTCGAAAACAGCTTTTCTGATGCACTTCTGGAAAATGAGTGCTGTGTGTTGTTCAAAGCTGGGAACAGAGTTTTTGGGCTTGGAGAGTGTGAAAATTGTGTTTCTGACATTCTACTGAAATCTGAATGCTGAGTGTTGTTCAAAGCTGAGAACAGAGTTTTTGGGCTCTGAGTGACTCCAAAAACCTTTTCAGGCATTCTCCTTTAAATTGAATGCTGAGCGATGTTGAAAACGTGGGAATCGTGTTTTTGCGCTCTGAAAGTGTTGAAAACCGTGTTTCTGGCAATATAGTTGAAACTGCACGTTGAATGATGTTAAAACCCAGGAATCGCGTTTTTGCGCTCTGAAAGTGTAGAAAACAGGGTTTTTCGCAATATCATTGAAACTGCACGCTGAATGATGTTAAAACCCGGGAATCGCGTTTTTGCGTTGTGAAAGTGTCGAAAACGGCGTTTCTGATGCACTTCTTCAAAATGAATGCTGTGTGTTGTTCAAAGCTGGGAACAGAGTTTTTGGGCTTGGAGAGTGTGAAAATTGTGTTTCTGACAGTCTACTGATATCTGAATGCTGAGTGTTGTTCAAAGCTGAGAACAGAGTTTTTGGGCTTTGAGTGACTCCAAAAACCTTTTCAGGCATTCTCCTTTAAATTGAATGCTGAGCGATGTTGAAAACGTGGGAATCGTGTTTTTGCGCTCTGAAAGTGTTGAAAACCGTGTTTCTGGCAATATAGTTGAAACTGCACGCTGAATGATGTTAAAACCCGGGAATCGCGTTTTTGCGCTCTGAAAGTGTCGAAAACAGCTTTTCTGATGCACGTCTGGAAAATGAGTGCTGTGTGTTGTTCAAAGCTGGGAACAGAGTTTTTGGGTTTGGAGAGGGTGAAAATTGTGTTTCTGACAGTCTACTGAAATCTGAATGCTGAGTATTGTTCAAAGCTGAGAACAGAGTTTTTGGGCTCTGAGTGACTCCAACAACCTTTTCAGGCATTCTCCTTTAAATTGAATGCTGAGCGATGTTGAAAACGTGGGAATCGTTTTGGTGCGCTCTGAAAGTGTTGAAAACCGTGTTTCTGTCAATATAGATGAAACTGCACGTTGAATGATGTTAAAACCCAGGAATCACGTTTTTGCGCTCTGAAAGTGTCGAAAACAGGGTTTCTCGCAATATCATTGAAACTGCACGCTGAATGATGTTAAAACCCGGGAATCGCGCTTTTGCGTTGTGAAAGTGTCGAAAACGGCGTTTCTGATGCACTTCTTTAAAATGAATGCTGTGTGTTGTTCAAAGCTGATAACAGAGTTTTTGGGCTCTGAGTGACTTTAAAAACCTTTTTAGGCATTCTCCTTTAAATTGAATGCTGAGCGATGTTGAAAACGTGGGAATCGTGTTTTTGCGCTCTGAAAGTGTTGAAAACCGTGTTTCTGGCAATATAGTTGAAACTGCACGTTGAATGATGTTAAAACCCAGGAATCGCGTTTTTGCGCTCTGAATGTGTCGAAAACCGCGTTTCTGATGCACTTCTGGAAAATGAATGCTGTGTGTTGTTCAAAGCTGGGAACAGAGTTTTTGGGCTTGGAGAGGGTGAAAATTGTGTTTCTGACAGTCTACTGAAATCTGAATGCTGAGTATTGTTCAAAGCTGAGAACAGAGTTTTTGGGCTCTGAGTGACTCCAAAAACCTTTTCAGGCATTCTCCTTTAAATTGAATGCTGAGCGATGTTGAAAACGTGGGAATCGTGTTTCTGCGCTCTGAAAGTGTTGAAAACCGTGTTTCTGGCAATATAGATGAAACTGCACGTTGAATGATGTTAAAACCCAGGAATCGCGTTTTTGCGCTCTGAAAGTGTCGAAAACAGGGTTTCTCGCAATATCATTGAAACTGCACGCTGAATGATGTTAAAACCCGGGAATCGCGTTTTTGCGTTGTGAAAGTGTCGAAAACGGCGTTTCTGATGCACTTCTTTAAAATGAATGCTGTGTGTAGTTCAAAGCTGGGAACAGAGTTTTTGGGCTTGGAGAGTGTGAAAATTGTGTTTCTGGCAGTCTACTGAAATCTGAATGCTGAGTATTGTTCAAAGCTGAGAACAGAGTTTTTGGGCTCTGAGTGACTCCAAAAACCTTTTCAGGCATTCTCCTTTAAATTGAATGCTGAGCGATGTTGAAAACGTGGGAATCGTGTTTTTGCGCTCTGAAAGTGTTGAAAACCGTGTTTCTGGCAATATAGTTGAAACTGCACGTTGAATGATGTTAAAACCCAGGAATCGCGTTTTTACGCTCTGAAAGTGTCGAAAACAGCTTTTCTGATGCACTTCTGGAAAATGAGTGCTGTGTGTTGTTCAAAGCTGGGAACAGAGTTTTTGGGCTTGGAGAGTGTGAAAATTGTGTTTCTGGCAGTCTACTGAAATCTGAATGCTGAGTGTTGTTCAAAGCTGAGAACAGAGTTTTTGGTCTCTGAGTGACTCCAAAAACCTTTTCAGGCATTCTCCTTTAAATTGAATGCTGAGCGATGTTGAAAACGTGGGAATCGTGTTTCTGGCAATATAGTTGAAAATGCACGTTGAATGATGTTAAAACCCAGGAATCGCGTTTTTGCGCTCTGAAAGTGTCGAAAACAGCGTTGCTGATGCACTTCTGGAAAATGAGTGCTGTGTGTTGTTCAAAGCTGGGAACAGAGTTTTTGGGCTTGGAGAGGGTGAAAATTGTGTTTCTGACAGTCTACTGAAATCTGAATGGTGAGTGTTGTTCAAAGCTGAGAACAGAGTTTTTGGTCTCTGAGTGACTCCAAAAACCTTTTCAGGCATTCTCCTTTAAATTGAATGCTGAGCGATGTTGAAAACGTGGGAATCGTGTTTTTGCGCTCTGAAAGTGTTGAAAACCGTGTTTCTGGCAATATAGTTGAAACTGCACGTTGAATGATGTTAAAACCCAGGAATCGCGTTTTTGCGCTCTGAAAGTGTCGAAAACAGGGTTTCTCGCAATATCATTGAAACTGCACGCTGAATGATGTTAAAACCCGGGAATCGCGTTTTTGCGTTGTGAAAGTGTCGAAAACGGCGTTTCTGATGAACTTCTTTAAAATGAATGCTGTGTGTTGTTCAAAGCTGGGAACAGAGTTTTTGGGCTTGGAGAGTGTGAAAATTGTGTTTCTGGCAGTCTACTGAAATCTGAATGCTGAGTGTTGTTCAAAGCTGAGAACAGAGTTTTTGGGCTCTGAGTGACTCCAAAAACCTTTTCAGGCATTCTCCTTTAAATTGAATGCTGAGCGATGTTGAAAACGTGGGAATCGTGTTTCTGGCAATATAGTTGAAAATGCACGTTGAATGATGTTAAAACCCAGGAATCGCGTTTTTGCGCTCTGAAAGTGTCGAAAACAGCGTTCCTGATGCACTTCTGGAAAATGAGTGCTGTGTGTTGTTCAAAGCTGGGAACAGAGTTTTTGGGCTTGGAGAGGGTGAAAATTGTGTTTCTGACAGTCTACTGAAATCTGAATGCTGAGTGTTGTTCAAAGCTGAGAACAGAGTTTTTGGGCTCTGAGTGACTCCAAAAACATTTCCAGGCATTCTCCTTTAAATTGAATGCTGAGCGATGTTGAAAACGTGGGAATCGTGTTTCTGCGCTCTGAAAGTGTTGAAAACCGTGTTTCTGGCAATATAGTTGAAACTGCACGTTGAATGATGTTAAAACCCAGGAATCGCGTTTTTGCGCTCTGAAAGTGTCGAAAACAGTGTTTTTCGCAATATCATTGAAACTGCACGCTGAATGATGTTAAAACCCGGGAATCGCGTTTTTGCGTTGTGAAAGTGTCGAAAACGGCGTTTCTGATGCACTTCTTCAAAATGAATGCTGTGTGTTGTTCAAAGCTGGGAACAGAGTTTATGGGCTTGGAGAGTGTGAAAATTGTGTTTCTGGCAGTCTACTGATATCTGAATGCTTAGTGTTGTTCAAAGCTGAGAACAGAGTTTTTGGGCTTTGAGTGACTCCAAAAACCTTTTCAGGCATTCTCCTTTAAATTGAATGCTGAGCGATGTTGAAAACGTGGGAATCGTGTTTTTGCGCTCTGAAAGTGTTGAAAACCGTGTTTCTGGCAATATAGTTGAAACTGCACGCTGAATGATGTTAAAACCCAGGAATCGCGTTTTTGCGCTCTGAAAGTGTCGAAAACAGCTTTTCTGATGCACGTCTGGAAAATGAGTGCTGTGTGTTGTTCAAAGCTGGGAACAGAGTTTTTGGGCTTGGAGAGGGTGAAAATTGTGTTTCTGACAGTCTACTGAAATCTGAATGCTGAGTATTGTTCAAAGCTGAGAACAGAGTTTTTGGGCTCTGAGTGACTCCAACAACCTTTTCAGGCATTCTCCTTTAAATTGAATGCTGAGCGATGTTGAAAACGTGGGAATCGTTTTGTTGCGCTCTGAAAGTGTTGAAAACCGTGTTTCTGTCAATATAGATGAAACTGCACGTTGAATGATGTTAAAACCCAGGAATCACGTTTTTGCGCTCTGAAAGTGTCGAAAACAGGGTTTCTCGCAATATCATTGAAACTGCACGCTGAATGATGTTAAAACCCGGGAATCGCGTTTTTGCGTTGTGAAAGTGTCGAAAACGGCGTTTCTGATGCACTTCTTTAAAATGAATGCTGTGTGTTGTTCAAAGCTGAGAACAGAGTTTTTGGGCTCTGAGTGACTCCAAAAACCTTTCCAGGCATTCTCCTTTAAATTGAATGCTGAGCGATGTTGAAAACGTGGGAATCGTGTTTTTGCGCTCTGAAAGTGTTGAAAACCGTGTTTCTGGCAATATAGTTGAAACTGCACGTTGAATGATGTTAAAACCCAGGAATCGCGTTTTTGCGCTCTGAATGTGTCGAAAACCGCGTTTCTGATGCATTTCTGGAAAATGAATGCTGTGTGTTGTTCAAAGCTGGGAACAGAGTTTTTGGGCTTGGAGAGGGTGAAAATTGTGTTTCTGACAGTCTACTGAAATCTGAATGCTGAGTATTGTTCAAAGCTGAGAACAGAGTTTTTGGGCTCTGAGTGACTCCAAAAACCTTTTCAGGCATTCTCCTTTAAATTGAATGCTGAGCGATGTTGAAAACGTGGGAATCGTTTTGTTGCGCTCTGAAAGTGTTGAAAACCGTGTTTCTGTCAATATAGTTGAAACTGCACGTTGAATGATGTTATAACCCAGGAATCGTGTTTTTGCGCTCTGAAAGTGTCGAAAACAGGGTTTCTCGCAATATCATTGAAACTGCACGCTGAATGATGTTAAAACCCGGGAATCGCGTTTTTTGCGTTGTGAAAGTGTCGAAAACGGCGTTTCTGATGCACTTCTTTAAAATGAATGCTGTGTGTAGTTCAAAGCTGGGAACAGAGTTTTTGGGCTTGGAGAGTGTGAAAATTGTGTTTCTGGCAGTCTACTGAAATCTGAATGCTGAGTATTGTTCAAAGCTGAGAACAGAGTTTTTGGGCTCTGAGTGACTCCAAAAACCTTTCCAGGCATTCTCCTTTAAATTGAATGCTGAGCGATGTTGAAAACGTGGGAATCGTGTTTTTGCGCTCTGAAAGTGTTGAAAACCGTGTTTCTGGCAATATAGTTGAAACTGCACGTTGAATGATGTTAAAACCCAGGAATCGCGTTTTTGCGCTCTGAAAGTGTCGAAAACAGCTTTTCTGATGCACTTCTGAAAATGAGTGCTGTGTGTTGTTCAAAGCTGGGAACAGAGTTTTTGGGCTTGGAGAGTGTGAAAATTGTGTTTCTGACAGTCTACTGAAATCTGAATGCTGAGTATTGTTCAAAGCTGAGAACAGAGTTTTTGGGCTCTGAGTGACTCCAAAAACCTTTCCAGGCATTCTCCTTTAAATTGAATGCTGAGCGATGTTGAAAACGTGGGAATCGTGTTTCTGCACTCTGAAAGTGTTGAAAACCGTGTTTCTGGCAATATAGATGAAACTGCACGTTGAATGATGTTAAAACCCAGGAATCGCGTTTTTGCGCTCTGAAAGTGTCGAAAACAGAGTTTCTCGCAATATCATTGAAACTGCACGCTGAATGATGTTAAAACCCGGGAATCGCGTTTTTGCGTTGTGAAAGTGTCGAAAACGGCGTTTCTGATGCACTTCTGGAAAATGAATGCTGTGTGTTGTTCAAAGCTGGGAACAGAATTTTTGGGCTTGGAGAGTGTGAAAATTGTGTTTCTGGCAGTCTACTGAAATCTGAATGCTGAGTGTTGTTCAAAGCTGAGAACAGAGTTTTTGGGCTCTGAGTGACTCCAAAAACCTTTCCAGGCAGTCTCCTTTAAATTGAATGCTGAGCGATGTTGAAAACGTGGGAATCGTGTTTTTGTGCTCTGAAAGTGTTGAAAACCGTGTTTCTGGCAATATAGTTGAAACTGCACGTTGAATGATGTTAAAACCCAGGAATCGCGTTTTTGCGCTCTGAAAGTGTCGAAAACAGGGTTTCTCGCAATATCATTGAAACTGCACGTTGAATGATGTTAAAACCCAGGAATCGCGTTTTTGCGTTCTGAAAGTGTCGAAAACAGCGTTTCTGATGCACTTCTGGAAAATGAATGCTGTGTGTTGTTCAAAGCTGGGAACAGAGTTTTTGGGCTTGGAGAGTGTGAAAATTGTGTTTCTGGCAGTCTACTGAAATCTGAATGCTGAGTGTTGTTCAAAGCTGAGAACAGAGTTTTTGGGCTTTGAGTGACTCCAAAAACCTTTTCAGGCATTCTCCTTTAAATTGAATGCTGAGCGATGTTGAAAACGTGGGAATCGTGTTTTTGCGCTCTGAAAGTGTTGAAAACCGTGTTTCTGGCAATATAGTTGAAAATGCACGTTGAATGATGTTAAAACCCAGGAATCGCGTTTTTGCGTTCTGAAAGTGTCGAAAACAGCTTTTCTGATGCACTTCTGAAAATGAGTGCTGTGTGTTGTTCAAAGCTGGGAACAGAGTTTTTGGGCTTGGAGAGTGTGAAAATTGTGTTTCTGGCAGTCTACTGAAATCTGAATGCTGAGTGTTGTTCAAGGCTGAGAACAGAGTTTTTGGGCTCTGAATGACTCCAAAAACCTTTTCAGGCATTCTCCTTTAAATTGAATGCTGAGCGATGTTGAAAACGTGGGAATCGTGTTTTTGCGCTCTGAAAGTGTTGAAAACCGTGTTTCTGGCAATATAGTTGAAACTGCACGTTGAATGATGTTAAAACCCAGGAATCGCGTTTTTACGCTCTGAAAGTGTCGAAAACCGTGTTTCTCGCAATATCATTGAAACTGCACGCTGAATGATGTTAAAACCCAGGAATCGCGTTTTTGCGTTCTGAAAGTGTCGAAAACAGGGTTTCTCGCAATATCATTGAAACTGCACGCTGAATGATGTTAAAACCCAGGAATCGCGTTTTTGTGCTCTGAAAGTGTCGAAAACAGCGTTTCTGATGCACTTCTGGAAAATGAATGCTGTGTGTTGTTCAAAGCTGGGAACAGAGTTTTTGGGCTTGGAGAGTGTGAAAATTGTGTTTCGGACAGTCTACTGAAATCTGAATGCTGAGTGTTGTTCAAAGCTGAGAACAGAGTTTTTGGGCTCTGAGTGACTCCAAAAACGTTTTCAGGCATTCTCCTTTAAATTGAATGCTGAGCGATGTTGAAAACGTGGGAATCGTGTTTTTGCGCTCTGAAAGTGTTGAAAACCGTGTTTCTGGCAATATAGATGAAACTGCACGTTGAATGATGTTAAAACCCAGGAATCGCGTTTTTGCGCTCTGAAAGTGTCGAAAACAGGGTTTCTCGCAATATCATTGAAACTGCACGCTGAATGATGTTAAAACCCGGGAATCGCGTTTTTGCATTGTGAAAGTGTCGAAAACGGTGTTTCTGATGCACTTCTGGAAAATGAATGATGTGTGTTGTTCAAAGCTGGGAACAGAGTTTTTGGGCTTGGAGAGTGTGAAAATTGTGTTTCTGACAGTCTACTGAAATCTGAATGGTGAGTGTTGTTCAAAGCTGAGAACAGAGTTTTTGGTCTCTGAGTGACTCCAAAAACCTTTCCAGGCATTCTCCTTTAAGTTGAATGCTGAGCGATGTTGAAAACGTGGGAATCGTGTTTTTGCGCTCTGAAAGTGTTGAAAACCGTGTTTCTGGCAATATAGATGAAACTGCACGTTGAATGATATTAAAACCCAGGAATCGCGTTTTTGCGCTCTGAATGTGTCGAAAACCGCGTTTCTGATGCACTTCTGGAAAATGAATGCTGTGTGTTGTTCAAAGCTGGGAACAGAGTTTTTGGGCTTGGAGAGTGTGAAAATTGTGTTTCTGACATTCTACTGAAATCTGAATGCTGAGTGTTGTACAAAGCTGAGAACAGAGTTTTTGGGCTCTGAGTGACTCCAAAAACCTTTTCAGGCATTCTCCTTTAAATTGAATGCTGAGCAATGTTGAAAACGTGGGAATCGTGTTTTTGCGCTCTGAAAGTGTTGAAAACCGTGTTTCTGGCAATATAGTTGAAACTGCACGTTGAATGATGTTAAAACCCAGGAATCGCGTTTTTGCGCTCTGAAAGTGTAGAAAACAGGGTTTTTCGCAATATCATTGAAACTGCACGCTGAATGATGTTAAAACCCGGGAATCGCGTTTTTGCGTTGTGAAAGTGTCGAAAACGGCGTTTCTGATGCACTTCTTCAAAATGAATGCTGTGTGTTGTTCAAAGCTGGGAACAGAGTTTTTGGGCTTGGAGAGTGTGAAAATTGTGTTTCTGGCAGTCTACTGATATCTGAATGCTGAGTGTTGTTCAAAGCTGAGAACAGAGTTTTTGGGCTTTGAGTGACTCCAAAAACCTTTTCAGGCATTCTCCTTTAAATTGAATGCTGAGCGATGTTGAAAACGTGGGAATCGTGTTTTTGCGCTCTGAAAGTGTTGAAAACCGTGTTTCTGGCAATATAGTTGAAACTGCACGCTGAATGATGTTAAAACCCGGGAATCGCGTTTTTGCGCTCTGAAAGTGTCGAAAACAGCTTTTCTGATGCACGTCTGGAAAATGAGTGCTGTGTGTTGTTCAAAGCTGGGAACAGAGTTTTTGGGCTTGGAGAGTGTGAAAATTGTGTTTCTGACATTCTACTGAAATCTGAATGCTGAGTGTTGTTCAAAGCTGAGAACAGAGTTTTTGGGCTCTGAGTGACTCCAAAAACCTTTTCAGGCATTCTCCTTTAAATTGAATGCTGAGCAATGTTGAAAACGTGGGAATCGTGTTTTTGCGCTCTGAAAGTGTTGAAAACCGTGTTTCTGGCAATATAGTTGAAACTGCACGTTGAATGATGTTAAAACCCAGGAATCGCGTTTTTGCGCTCTGAAAGTGTAGAAAACAGGGTTTTTCGCAATATCATTGAAACTGCACGCTGAATGATGTTAAAACCCGGGAATCGCGTTTTTGCGTTGTGAAAGTGTCGAAAACGGCGTTTCTGATGCACTTCTTTAAAATGAATGCTGTGTGTTGTTCAAAGCTGGGAACAGAGTTTTTGGGCTTGGAGAGTGTGAAAATTGTGTTTCTGGCAGTCTACTGATATCTGAATGCTGAGTGTTGTTCAAAGCTGAGAACAGAGTTTTTGGGCTTTGAGTGACTCCAAAAACCTTTTCAGGCATTCTCCTTTAAATTGAAAGCTGAGCGATGTTGAAAACGTGGGAATCGTGTTTTTGCGCTCTGAAAGTGTTGAAAACCGTGTTTCTGGCAATATAGTTGAAACTGCACGCTGAATGATGTTAAAACCCGGGAATCGCGTTTTTGCGCTCTGAAAGTGTCGAAAACAGCTTTTCTGATGCACGTCTGGAAAATGAGTGCTGTGTGTTGTTCAAAGCTGGGAACAGAGTTTTTGGGTTTGGAGAGGGTGAAAATTGTGTTTCTGACAGTCTACTGAAATCTGAATGCTGAGTATTGTTCAAAGCTGAGAACAGAGTTTTTGGGCTCTGAGTGACTCCAACAACCTTTTCAGGCATTCTCCTTTAAATTGAATGCTGAGCGATGTTGAAAACGTGGGAATCGTTTTGTTGCGCTCTGAAAGTGTTGAAAACCGTGTTTCTGTCAATATAGATGAAACTGCACGTTGAATGATGTTAAAACCCAGGAATCACGTTTTTGCGCTCTGAAAGTGTCGAAAACAGGGTTTCTCGCAATATCATTGAAACTGCACGCTGAATGATGTTAAAACCCGGGAATCGCGCTTTTGCGTTGTGAAAGTGTCGAAAACGGCGTTTCTGATGCACTTCTTTAAAATGAATGCTGTGTGTTGTTCAAAGCTGAGAACAGAGTTTTTGGGCTCTGAGTGACTTTAAAAACCTTTTTAGGCATTCTCCTTTAAATTGAATGCTGAGCGATGTTGAAAACGTGGGAATCGTGTTTTTGCGCTCTGAAAGTGTTGAAAACCGTGTTTCTGGCAATATAGTTGAAACTGCACGTTGAATGATGTTAAAACCCAGGAATCGCGTTTTTGCGCTCTGAATGTGTCGAAAACCGCGTTTCTGATGCACTTCTGGAAAATGAATGCTGTGTGTTGTTCAAAGCTGGGAACAGAGTTTTTGGGCTTGGAGAGGGTGAAAATTGTGTTTCTGACAGTCTACTGAAATCTGAATGCTGAGTATTGTTCAAAGCTGAGAACAGAGTTTTTGGGCTCTGAGTGACTCCAAAAACCTTTTCAGGCATTCTCCTTTAAATTGAATGCTGAGCGATGTTGAAAACGTGGGAATCGTGTTTTTGCGCTCTGAAAGTGTTGAAAACCGTGTTTCTGGCAATATAGATGAAACTGCACGTTGAATGATGTTAAAACCCAGGAATCGCGTTTTTGCGCTCTGAAAGTGTCGAAAACAGGGTTTCTCGCAATATCATTGAAACTGCACGCTGAATGATGTTAAAACCCGGGAATCGCGTTTTTGCGTTGTGAAAGTGTCGAAAACGGCGTTTCTGATGCACTTCTTTAAAATGAATGCTGTGTGTAGTTCAAAGCTGGGAACAGAGTTTTTGGGCTTGGAGAGTGTGAAAATTGTGTTTCTGACAGTCTACTGAAATCTGAATGCTGAGTATTGTTCAAAGCTGACAACAGAGTTTTTGGGCTCTGAGTGACTCCAAAAACCTTTTCAGGCATTCTCCTTTAAATTGAATGCTGAGCGATGTTGAAAACGTGGGAATCGTGTTTTTGCGCTCTGAAAGTGTTGAAAACCGTGTTTCTGGCAATATAGTTGAAACTGCACGTTGAATGATGTTAAAACCCAGGAATCGCGTTTTTACGCTCTGAAAGTGTCGAAAACAGCTTTTCTGATGCACTTCTGGAAAATGAGTGCTGTGTGTTGTTCAAAGCTGGGAACAGAGTTTTTGGGCTTGGAGAGTGTGAAAATTGTGTTTCTGACAGTCTACTGAAATCTGAATGCTGAGTGTTGTTCAAAGCTGAGAACAGAGTTTTTGGTCTCTGAGTGACTCCAAAAACCTTTTCAGGCATTCTCCTTTAAATTGAATGCTGAGCGATGTTGAAAACGTGGGAATCGTGTTTCTGGCAATATAGTTGAAAATGCACGTTGAATGATGTTAAAACCCAGGAATCGCGTTTTTGCGCTCTGAAAGTGTCGAAAACAGCGTTGCTGATGCACTTCTGGAAAATGAGTGCTGTGTGTTGTTCAAAGCTGGGAACAGAGTTTTTGGGCTTGGAGAGGGTGAAAATTGTGTTTCTGACAGTCTACTGAAATCTGAATGGTGAGTGTTGTTCAAAGCTGAGAACAGAGTTTTTGGTCTCTGAGTGACTCCAAAAACCTTTTCAGGCATTCTCCTTTAAATTGAATGCTGAGCGATGTTGAAAACGTGGGAATCGTGTTTTTGCGCTCTGAAAGTGTTGAAAACCGTGTTTCTGGCAATATAGTTGAAACTGCACGTTGAATGATGTTAAAACCCAGGAATCGCGTTTTTGCGCTCTGAAAGTGTCGAAAACAGGGTTTCTCGCAATATCATTGAAACTGCACGCTGAATGATGTTAAAACCCGGGAATCGCGTTTTTGCGTTGTGAAAGTGTCGAAAACGGCGTTTCTGATGAACTTCTTTAAAATGAATGCTGTGTGTTGTTCAAAGCTGGGAACAGAGTTTTTGGGCTTGGAGAGTGTGAAAATTGTGTTTCTGGCAGTCTACTGAAATCTGAATGCTGAGTGTTGTTCAAAGCTGAGAACAGAGTTTTTGGGCTCTGAGTGACTCCAAAAACCTTTCCAGGCATTCTCCTTTAAGTTGAATGCTGAGCGATGTTGAAAACGTGGGAATCGTGTTTTTGCGCTCTGAAAGTTTTGAAAACCGTGTTTCTGGCAATATAGTTGAAACTGCACGCTGAATGATGTTAAAACCCAGGAATCGCGTTTTTGCGCTCTGAAAGTGTCGAAAACAGCGTTGCTGATGCACTTCTGGAAAATGAGTGCTGTGTGTTGTTCAAAGCTGGGAACAGAGTTTTTGGGCTTGGAGAGGGTGAAAATTGTGTTTCTGACAGTCTACTGAAATCTGAATGGTGAGTGTTGTTCAAAGCTGAGAACAGAGTTTTTGGTCTCTGAGTGACTCCAAAAACCTTTTCAGGCATTCTCCTTTAAATTGAATGCTGAGCGATGTTGAAAACGTGGGAATCGTGTTTTTGCGCTCTGAAAGTGTTGAAAACCGTGTTTCTGGCAATATAGTTGAAACTGCACGTTGAATGATGTTAAAACCCAGGAATCGCGTTTTTGCGCTCTGAAAGTGTCGAAAACAGGGTTTCTCGCAATATCATTGAAACTGCACGCTGAATGATGTTAAAACCCGGGAATCGCGTTTTTGCGTTGTGAAAGTGTCGAAAACGGCGTTTCTGATGAACTTCTTTAAAATGAATGCTGTGTGTTGTTCAAAGCTGGGAACAGAGTTTTTGGGCTTGGAGAGTGTGAAAATTGTGTTTCTGGCAGTCTACTGAAATCTGAATGCTGAGTGTTGTTCAAAGCTGAGAACAGAGTTTTTGGGCTCTGAGTGACTCCAACAACCTTTTCAGGCATTCTCCTTTAAATTGAATGCTGAGCGATGTTGAAAACGTGGGAATCGTTTTGTTGCGCTCTGAAAGTGTTGAAAACCGTGTTTCTGTCAATATAGATGAAACTGCACGTTGAATGATGTTAAAACCCAGGAATCACGTTTTTGCGCTCTGAAAGTGTCGAAAACAGGGTTTCTCGCAATATCATTGAAACTGCACGCTGAATGATGTTAAAACCCGGGAATCGCGTTTTTGCGTTGTGAAAGTGTCGAAAACGGCGTTTCTGATGCACTTCTTTAAAATGAATGCTGTGTGTTGTTCAAAGCTGAGAACAGAGTTTTTGGGCTCTGAGTGACTCCAAAAACCTTTCCACGCATTCTCCTTTAAATTGAATGCTGAGCGATGTTGAAAACGTGGGAATCGTGTTTTTGCGCTCTGAAAGTGTTGAAAACCGTGTTTCTGGCAATATAGTTGAAACTGCACGTTGAATGATGTTAAAACCCAGGAATCGCGTTTTTGCGCTCTGAATGTGTCGAAAACCGCGTTTCTGATGCATTTCTGGAAAATGAATGCTGTGTGTTGTTCAAAGCTGGGAACAGAGTTTTTGGGCTTGGAGAGGGTGAAAATTGTGTTTCTGACAGTCTACTGAAATCTGAATGCTGAGTATTGTTCAAAGCTGAGAACAGAGTTTTTGGGCTCTGAGTGACTCCAAAAACCTTTTCAGGCATTCTCCTTTAAATTGAATGCTGAGCGATGTTGAAAACGTGGGAATCGTTTTGTTGCGCTCTGAAAGTGTTGAAAACCGTGTTTCTGTCAATATAGTTGAAACTGCACGTTGAATGATGTTATAACCCAGGAATCGCGTTTTTGCGCTCTGAAAGTGTCGAAAACAGGGTTTCTCGCAATATCATTGAAACTGCACGTTGAATGATGTTAAAACCCAGGAATCGCGTTTTTGCGTTCTGAAAGTGTCGAAAACAGCGTTTCTGATGCACTTCTGGAAAATGAATGCTGTGTGTTGTTCAAAGCTGGGAACAGAGTTTTTGGGCTTGGAGAGTGTGAAAATTGTGTTTCTGGCAGTCTACTGAAATCTGAATGCTGAGTGTTGTTCAAAGCTGAGAACAGAGTTTTTGGGCTTTGAGTGACTCCAAAAACCTTTTCAGGCATTCTCCTTTAAATTGAATGCTGAGCGATGTTGAAAACGTGGGAATCGTGTTTTTGCGCTCTGAAAGTGTTGAAAACCGTGTTTCTGGCAATATAGTTGAAAATGCACGTTGAATGATGTTAAAACCCAGGAATCGCGTTTTTGCGTTCTGAAAGTGTCGAAAACAGCTTTTCTGATGCACTTCTGAAAATGAGTGCTGTGTGTTGTTCAAAGCTGGGAACAGAGTTTTTGGGCTTGGAGAGTGTGAAAATTGTGTTTCTGGCAGTCTACTGAAATCTGAATGCTGAGTGTTGTTCAAGGCTGTGAACAGAGTTTTTGGGCTCTGAATGACTCCAAAAACCTTTTCAGGCATTCTCCTTTAAATTGAATGCTGAGCGATGTTGAAAACGTGGGAATCGTGTTTTTGCGCTCTGAAAGTGTTGAAAACCGTGTTTCTGGCAATATAGTTGAAACTGCACGTTGAATGATGTTAAAACCCAGGAATCGCGTTTTTACGCTCTGAAAGTGTCGAAAACAGGGTTTCTCGCAATATCATTGAAACTGCACGTTGAATGATGTTAAAACCCAGGAATCGCGTTTTTGCGTTCTGAAAGTGTCGAAAACAGGGTTTCTCGCAATATCATTGAAACTGCACGCTGAATGATGTTAAAACCCAGGAATCGCGTTTTTGTGCTCTGAAAGTGTCGAAAACAGCGTTTCTGATGCACTTCTGGAAAATGAATGCTGTGTGTTGTTCAAAGCTGGGAACAGAGTTTTTGGGCTTGGAGAGTGTGAAAATTGTGTTTCGGACAGTCTACTGAAATCTGAATGCTGAGTGTTGTTCAAAGCTGAGAACAGAGTTTTTGGGCTCTGAGTGACTCCAAAAACCTTTTCAGGCATTCTCCTTTAAATTGAATGCTGAGCGATGTTGAAAACGTGGGAATCGTGTTTTTGCGCTCTGAAAGTGTTGAAAACCGTGTTTCTGGCAATATAGATGAAACTGCACGTTGAATGATGTTAAAACCCAGGAATCGCGTTTTTGCGCTCTGAAAGTGTCGAAAACAGGGTTTCTCGCAATATCATTGAAACTGCACGCTGAATGATGTTAAAACCCGGGAATCGCGTTTTTGCATTGTGAAAGTGTCGAAAACGGTGTTTCTGATGCACTTCTGGAAAATGAATGATGTGTGTTGTTCAAAGCTGGGAACAGAGTTTTTGGGCTTGGAGAGTGTGAAAATTGTGTTTCTGACAGTCTACTGAAATCTGAATGGTGAGTGTTGTTCAAAGCTGAGAACAGAGTTTTTGGTCTCTGAGTGACTCCAAAAACCTTTCCAGGCATTCTCCTTTAAGTTGAATGCTGAGCCATGTTGAAAACGTGGGAATCGTGTTTTTGCGCTCTGAAAGTGTTGAAAACCGTGTTTCTGGCAATATAGATGAAACTGCACGTTGAATGATATTAAAACCCAGGAATCGCGTTTTTGCGCTCTGAATGTGTCGAAAACCGCGTTTCTGATGCACTTCTGGAAAATGAATGCTGTGTGTAGTTCAAAGCTGGGAACAGAGTTTTTGGGCTTGGAGAGTGTGAAAATTGTGTTTCTGGCAGTCTACTGAAATCTGAATGCTGAGTATTGTTCAAAGCTGAGAACAGAGTTTTTGGGCTCTGAGTGACTCCAAAAACCTTTCCAGGCATTCTCCTTTAAATTGAATGCTGAGCGATGTTGAAAACGTGGGAATCGTGTTTTTGCGCTCTGAAAGTGTTGAAAACCGTGTTTCTGGCAATATAGTTGAAACTGCACGTTGAATGATGTTAAAACCCAGGAATCGCGTTTTTGCGCTCTGAAAGTGTCGAAAACAGCTTTTCTGATGCACTTCTGGAAAATGAGTGCTGTGTGTTGTTCAAAGCTGGGAACAGAGTTTTTGGGCTTGGAGAGTGTGAAAATTGTGTTTCTGACATTCTACTGAAATCTGAATGCTGAGTGTTGTTCAAAGCTGAGAACAGAGTTTTTGGGCTCTGAGTGACTCCAAAAACCTTTTCAGGCATTCTCCTTTAAATTGAATGCTGAGCAATGTTGAAAACGTGGGAATCGTGTTTTTGCGCTCTGAAAGTGTTGAAAACCGTGTTTCTGGCAATATAGTTGAAACTGCACGTTGAATGATGTTAAAACCCAGGAATCGCGTTTTTGCGCTGTGAAAGTGTAGAAAACAGGGTTTTTCGCAATATCATTGAAACTGCACGCTGAATGATGTTAAAACCCGGGAATCGCGTTTTTGCGTTGTGAAAGTGTCGAAAACGGCGTTTCTGATGCACTTCTTCAAAATGAATGCTGTGTGTTGTTCAAAGCTGGGAACAGAGTTTTTGGGCTTGGAGAGTGTGAAAATTGTGTTTCTGGCAGTCTACTGATATCTGAATGCTGAGTGTTGTTCAAAGCTGAGAACAGAGTTTTTGGGCTTTGAGTGACTCCAAAAACCTTTTCAGGCATTCTCCTTTAAATTGAATGCTGAGCGATGTTGAAAACGTGGGAATCGTGTTTTTGCGCTCTGAAAGTGTTGAAAACCGTGTTTCTGGCAATATAGTTGAAACTGCACGCTGAATGATGTTAAAACCCGGGAATCGCGTTTTTGCGCTCTGAAAGTGTCGAAAACAGCTTTTCTGATGCACGTCTGGAAAATGAGTGCTGTGTGTTGTTCAAAGCTGGGAACAGAGTTTTTGGGTTTGGAGAGGGTGAAAATTGTGTTTCTGACAGTCTACTGAAATCTGAATGCTGAGTATTGTTCAAAGCTGAGAACAGAGTTTTTGGGCTCTGAGTGACTCCAACAACCTTTTCAGGCATTCTCCTTTAAATTGAATGCTGAGCGATGTTGAAAACGTGGGAATCGTTTTGTTGCGCTCTGAAAGTGTTGAAAACCGTGTTTCTGTCAATATAGTTGAAACTGCACGTTGAATGATGTTAAAACCCAGGAATCACGTTTTTGCGCTCTGAAAGTGTCGAAAACAGGGTTTCTCGCAATATCATTGAAACTGCACGCTGAATGATGTTAAAACCCGGGAATCGCGTTTTTGCGTTGTGAAAGTGTCGAAAACGGCGTTTCTGATGCACTTCTTTAAAATGAATGCTGTGTGTTGTTCAAAGCTGAGAACAGAGTTTTTGGGCTCTGAGTGACTCCAAAAACCTTTCCACGCATTCTCCTTTAAATTGAATGCTGAGCGATGTTGAAAACGTGGGAATCGTGTTTTTGCGCTCTGAAAGTGTTGAAAACCGTGTTTCTGGCAATATAGTTGAAACTGCACGTTGAATGATGTTAAAACCCAGGAATCGCGTTTTTGCGCTCTGAATGTGTCGAAAACCGCGTTTCTGATGCATTTCTGGAAAATGAATGCTGTGTGTTGTTCAAAGCTGGGAACAGAGTTTTTGGGCTTGGAGAGGGTGAAAATTGTGTTTCTGACAGTCTACTGAAATCTGAATGCTGAGTATTGTTCAAAGCTGAGAACAGAGTTTTTGGGCTCTGAGTGACTCCAAAAACCTTTTCAGGCATTCTCCTTTAAATTGAATGCTGAGCGATGTTGAAAACGTGGGAATCGTTTTGTTGCGCTCTGAAAGTGTTGAAAACCGTGTTTCTGTCAATATAGTTGAAACTGCACGTTGAATGATGTTATAACCCAGGAATCGCGTTTTTGCGCTCTGAAAGTGTCGAAAACAGGGTTTCTCGCAATATCATTGAAACTGCACGCTGAATGATGTTAAAACCCGGGAATCGCGTTTTTTGCGTTGTGAAAGTGTCGAAAACGGCGTTTCTGATGCACTTCTTTAAAATGAATGCTGTGTGTAGTTCAAAGCTGGGAACAGAGTTTTTGGGCTTGGAGAGTGTGAAAATTGTGTTTCTGGCAGTCTACTGAAATCTGAATGCTGAGTATTGTTCAAAGCTGAGAACAGAGTTTTTGGGCTCTGAGTGACTCCAAAAACCTTTCCAGGCATTCTCCTTTAAATTGAATGCTGAGCGATGTTGAAAACGTGGGAATCGTGTTTTTGCGCTCTGAAAGTGTTGAAAACCGTGTTTCTGGCAATATAGTTGAAACTGCACGTTGAATGATGTTAAAACCCAGGAATCGCGTTTTTGCGCTCTGAAAGTGTCGAAAACAGCTTTTCTGATGCACTTCTGGAAAATGAGTGCTGTGTGTTGTTCAAAGCTGGGAACAGAGTTTTTGGGCTTGGAGAGTGTGAAAATTGTGTTTCTGACATTCTACTGAAATCTGAATGCTGAGTGTTGTTCAAAGCTGAGAACAGAGTTTTTGGGCTCTGAGTGACTCCAAAAACCTTTTCAGGCATTCTCCTTTAAATTGAATGCTGAGCAATGTTGAAAACGTGGGAATCGTGTTTTTGCGCTCTGAAAGTGTTGAAAACCGTGTTTCTGGCAATATAGTTGAAACTGCACGTTGAATGATGTTAAAACCCAGGAATCGCGTTTTTGCGCTCTGAAAGTGTAGAAAACAGGGTTTTTCGCAATATCATTGAAACTGCACGCTGAATGATGTTAAAACCCGGGAATCGCGTTTTTGCGTTGTGAAAGTGTCGAAAACGGCGTTTCTGATGCACTTCTTCAAAATGAATGCTGTGTGTTGTTCAAAGCTGGGAACAGAGTTTTTGGGCTTGGAGAGTGTGAAAATTGTGTTTCTGGCAGTCTACTGATATCTGAATGCTGAGTGTTGTTCAAAGCTGAGAACAGAGTTTTTGGGCTTTGAGTGACTCCAAAAACCTTTTCAGGCATTCTCCTTTAAATTGAATGCTGAGCGATGTTGAAAACGTGGGAATCGTGTTTTTGCGCTCTGAAAGTGTTGAAAACCGTGTTTCTGGCAATATAGTTGAAACTGCACGCTGAATGATGTTAAAACCCGGGAATCGCGTTTTTGCGCTCTGAAAGTGTCGAAAACAGCTTTTCTGATGCACGTCTGGAAAATGAGTGCTGTGTGTTGTTCAAAGCTGGGAACAGAGTTTTTGGGTTTGGAGAGGGTGAAAATTGTGTTTCTGACAGTCTACTGAAATCTGAATGCTGAGTATTGTTCAAAGCTGAGAACAGAGTTTTTGGGCTCTGAGTGACTCCAACAACCTTTTCAGGCATTCTCCTTTAAATTGAATGCTGAGCGATGTTGAAAACGTGGGAATCGTTTTGGTGCGCTCTGAAAGTGTTGAAAACCGTGTTTCTGTCAATATAGATGAAACTGCACGTTGAATGATGTTAAAACCCAGGAATCACGTTTTTGCGCTCTGAAAGTGTCGAAAACAGGGTTTCTCGCAATATCATTGAAACTGCACGCTGAATGATGTTAAAACCCGGGAATCGCGCTTTTGCGTTGTGAAAGTGTCGAAAACGGCGTTTCTGATGCACTTCTTTAAAATGAATGCTGTGTGTTGTTCAAAGCTGATAACAGAGTTTTTGGGCTCTGAGTGACTTTAAAAACCTTTTTAGGCATTCTCCTTTAAATTGAATGCTGAGCGATGTTGAAAACGTGGGAATCGTGTTTTTGCGCTCTGAAAGTGTTGAAAACCGTGTTTCTGGCAATATAGTTGAAACTGCACGTTGAATGATGTTAAAACCCAGGAATCGCGTTTTTGCGCTCTGAATGTGTCGAAAACCGCGTTTCTGATGCACTTCTGGAAAATGAATGCTGTGTGTTGTTCAAAGCTGGGAACAGAGTTTTTGGGCTTGGAGAGGGTGAAAATTGTGTTTCTGACAGTCTACTGAAATCTGAATGCTGAGTATTGTTCAAAGCTGAGAACAGAGTTTTTGGGCTCTGAGTGACTCCAAAAACCTTTTCAGGCATTCTCCTTTAAATTGAATGCTGAGCGATGTTGAAAACGTGGGAATCGTGTTTCTGCGCTCTGAAAGTGTTGAAAACCGTGTTTCTGGCAATATAGATGAACTGCACGTTGAATGATGTTAAAACCCAGGAATCGCGTTTTTGCGCTCTGAAAGTGTCGAAAACAGGGTTTCTCGCAATATCATTGAAACTGCACGCTGAATGATGTTAAAACCCGGGAATCGCGTTTTTGCGTTGTGAAAGTGTCGAAAACGGCGTTTCTGATGCACTTCTTTAAAATGAATGCTGTGTGTAGTTCAAAGCTGGGAACAGAGTTTTTGGGCTTGGAGAGTGTGAAAATTGTGTTTCTGGCAGTCTACTGAAATCTGAATGCTGAGTGTTGTTCAAAGCTGAGAACAGAGTTTTTGGGCTCTGAGTGACTCCAAAAACCTTTTCAGGCATTCTCCTTTAAATTGAATGCTGAGCGATGTTGAAAACGTGGGAATCGTGTTTTTGCGCTCTGAAAGTGTTGAAAACCGTGTTTCTGGCAATATAGTTGAAACTGCACGTTGAATGATGTTAAAACCCAGGAATCGCGTTTTTACGCTCTGAAAGTGTCGAAAACAGCTTTTCTGATGCACTTCTGGAAAATGAGTGCTGTGTGTTGTTCAAAGCTGGGAACAGAGTTTTTGGGCTTGGAGAGTGTGAAAATTGTGTTTCTGACAGTCTACTGAAATCTGAATGCTGAGTGTTGTTCAAAGCTGAGAACAGAGTTTTTGGGCTCTGAGTGACTCCAAAAACCTTTTCAGGCATTCTCCTTTAAATTGAATGCTGAGCGATGTTGAAAACGTGGGAATCGTGTTTCTGGCAATATAGTTGAAACTGCACGTTGAATGATGTTAAAACCCAGGAATCGCGTTTTTGCGCTCTGAAAGTGTCGAAAACAGCGTTGCTGATGCACTTCTGGAAAATGAGTGCTGTGTGTTGTTCAAAGCTGGGAACAGAGTTTTTGGGCTTGGAGAGTGTGAAAATTGTGTTTCTGACAGTCTACTGAAATCTGAATGGTGAGTGTTGTTCAAAGCTGAGAACAGAGTTTTTGGTCTCTGAGTGACTCCAAAAACCTTTTCAGGCATTCTCCTTTAAATTGAATGCTGAGCGATGTTGAAAACGTGGGAATCGTGTTTTTGCGCTCTGAAAGTGTTGAAAACCGTGTTTCTGGCAATATAGTTGAAACTGCACGTTGAATGATGTTAAAACCCAGGAATCGCGTTTTTGCGCTCTGAAAGTGTCGAAAACAGGGTTTCTCGCAATATCATTGAAACTGCACGCTGAATGATGTTAAAACCCGGGAATCGCGTTTTTGCGTTGTGAAAGTGTCGAAAACGGCGTTTCTGATGAACTTCTTTAAAATGAATGCTGTGTGTTGTTCAAAGCTGGGAACAGAGTTTTTGGGCTTGGAGAGTGTGAAAATTGTGTTTCTGGCAGTCTACTGAAATCTGAATGCTGAGTGTTGTTCAAAGCTGAGAACAGAGTTTTTGGTCTCTGAGTGACTCCAAAAACCTTTTCAGGCATTCTCCTTTAAATTGAATGCTGAGCGATGTTGAAAACGTGGGAATCGTGTTTCTGGCAATATAGTTGAAACTGCACGTTGAATGATGTTAAAACCCAGGAATCGCGTTTTTGCGCTCTGAAAGTGTCGAAAACAGCGTTGCTGATGCACTTCTGGAAAATGAGTGCTGTGTGTTGTTCAAAGCTGGGAACAGAGTTTTTGGGCTTGGAGAGGGTGAAAATTGTGTTTCTGACAGTCTACTGAAATCTGAATGCTGAGTGTTGTTCAAAGCTGAGAACAGAGTTTTTGGGCTCTGAGTGACTCCAAAAACCTTTCCAGGCATTCTCCTTTAAATTGAATGCTGAGCGATGTTGAAAACGTGGGAATCGTGTTTCTGCGCTCTGAAAGTGTTGAAAACCGTGTTTCTGGCAATATAGTTGAAACTGCACGTTGAATGATGTTAAAACCCAGGAATCGCGTTTTTGCGCTCTGAAAGTGTCGAAAACAGTGTTTTTCGCAATATCATTGAAACTGCACGCTGAATGATGTTAAAACCCGGGAATCGCGTTTTTGCGTTGTGAAAGTGTCGAAAACGGCGTTTCTGATGCACTTCTTCAAAATGAATGCTGTGTGTTGTTCAAAGCTGGGAACAGAGTTTATGGGCTTGGAGAGTGTGAAAATTGTGTTTCTGGCAGTCTACTGATATCTGAATGCTGAGTGTTGTTCAAAGCTGAGAACAGAGTTTTTGGGCTTTGAGTGACTCCAAAAACCTTTTCAGGCATTCTCCTTTAAATTGAATGCTGAGCGATGTTGAAAACGTGGGAATCGTGTTTTTGCGCTCTGAAAGTGTTGAAAACCGTGTTTCTGGCAATATAGTTGAAACTGCACGTTGAATGATGTTAAAACCCAGGAATCGCGTTTTTGCGCTCTGAAAGTGTCGAAAACAGCTTTTCTGATGCACGTCTGGAAAATGAGTGCTGTGTGTTGTTCAAAGCTGGGAACAGAGTTTTTGGGCTTGGAGAGGGTGAAAATTGTGTTTCTGACAGTCTACTGAAATCTGAATGCTGAGTATTGTTCAAAGCTGAGAACAGAGTTTTTGGGCTCTGAGTGACTCCAACAACCTTTTCAGGCATTCTCCTTTAAATTGAATGCTGAGCGATGTTGAAAACGTGGGAATCGTTTTGTTGCGCTCTGAAAGTGTTGAAAACCGTGTATCTGGCAATATAGATGAAACTGCACGTTGAATGATGTTAAAACCCAGGAATCACGTTTTTGCGCTCTGAAAGTGTCGAAAACAGGGTTTCTCGCAATATCATTGAAACTGCACGCTGAATGATGTTAAAACCCGGGAATCGCGTTTTTGCGTTGTGAAAGTGTCGAAAACGGCGTTTCTGATGCACTTCTTTAAAATGAATGCTGTGTGTTGTTCAAAGCTGAGAACAGAGTTTTTGGGCTCTGAGTGACTTCCAAAAACCTTTCCACGCATTCTCCTTTAAATTGAATGCTGAGCGATGTTGAAAACGTGGGAATCGTGTTTTTGCGCTCTGAAAGTGTTGAAAACCGTGTTTCTGGCAATATAGTTGAAACTGCACGTTGAATGATGTTAAAACCCAGGAATCGCGTTTTTGCGCTCTGAATGTGTCGAAAACCGCGTTTCTGATGCACTTTCTGGAAAATGAATGCTGTGTGTTGTTCAAAGCTGGGAACAGAGTTTTTGGGCTTGGAGAGGGTGAAAATTGTGTTTCTGACAGTCTACTGAAATCTGAATGCTGAGTATTGTTCAAAGCTGAGAACAGAGTTTTTGGGCTCTGAGTGACTCCAAAAACCTTTTCAGGCATTCTCCTTTAAATTGAATGCTGAGCGATGTTGAAAACGTGGGAATCGTTTTGTTGCGCTCTGAAAGTGTTGAAAACCGTGTTTCTGTCAATATAGTTGAAACTGCACGTTGAATGATGTTATAACCCAGGAATCGCGTTTTTGCGCTCTGAAAGTGTCGAAAACAGGGTTTCTCGCAATATCATTGAAACTGCACGCTGAATGATGTTAAAACCCGGGAATCGCGTTTTTTGCGTTGTGAAAGTGTCGAAAACGGCGTTTCTGATGCACTTCTTTAAAATGAGTGCTGTGTGTTGTTCAAAGCTGGGAACAGAGTTTTTGGGCTTGGAGAGTGTGAAAATTGTGTTTCTGACAGTCTACTGAAATCTGAATGCTGAGTATTGTTCAAAGCTGAGAACAGAGTTTTTGGGCTCTGAGTGACTCCAAAAACCTTTCCAGGCATTCTCCTTTAAATTGAATGCTGAGCGATGTTGAAAACGTGGGAATCGTGTTTTTGCGCTCTGAAAGTGTTGAAAACCGTGTTTCTGGCAATATAGTTGAAACTGCACGTTGAATGATGTTAAAACCCAGGAATCGCGTTTTTGCGCTCTGAAAGTGTCGAAAACAGCTTTTCTGATGCACTTCTGAAAATGAGTGCTGTGTGTTGTTCAAAGCTGGGAACAGAGTTTTTGGGCTTGGAGAGGGTGAAAATTGTGTTTCTGACAGTCTACTGAAATCTGAATGCTGAGTATTGTTCAAAGCTGAGAACAGAGTTTTTGGGCTCTGAGTGACTCCAAAAACCTTTCCAGGCATTCTCCTTTAAATTGAATGCTGAGCGATGTTGAAAACGTGGGAATCGTGTTTCTGCACTCTGAAAGTGTTGAAAACCGTGTTTCTGGCAATATAGATGAAACTGCACGTTGAATGATGTTAAAACCCAGGAATCGCGTTTTTGCGCTCTGAAAGTGTCGAAAACAGAGTTTCTCGCAATATCATTGAAACTGCACGCTGAATGATGTTAAAACCCGGGAATCGCGTTTTTGCGTTGTGAAAGTGTCGAAAACGGCGTTTCTGATGCACTTCTGGAAAATGAATGCTGTGTGTTGTTCAAAGCTGGGAACAGAATTTTTGGGCTTGGAGAGTGTGAAAATTGTGTTTCTGGCAGTCTACTGAAATCTGAATGCTGAGTGTTGTTCAAAGCTGAGAACAGAGTTTTTGGGCTCTGAGTGACTCCAAAAACCTTTCCAGGCAGTCTCCTTTAAATTGAATGCTGAGCGATGTTGAAAACGTGGGAATCGTGTTTTTGCGCTCTGAAAGTGTTGAAAACCGTGTTTCTGGCAATATAGTTGAAACTGCACGTTGAATGATGTTAAAACCCAGGAATCGCGTTTTTGCGCTCTGAAAGTGTCGAAAACAGGGTTTCTCGCAATATCATTGAAACTGCACGTTGAATGATGTTAAAACCCAGGAATCGCGTTTTTGCGTTCTGAAAGTGTCGAAAACAGCGTTTCTGATGCACTTCTGGAAAATGAATGCTGTGTGTTGTTCAAAGCTGGGAACAGAGTTTTTGGGCTTGGAGAGTGTGAAAATTGTGTTTCTGGCAGTCTACTGAAATCTGAATGCTGAGTGTTGTTCAAAGCTGAGAACAGAGTTTTTGGGCTTTGAGTGACTCCAAAAACCTTTTCAGGCATTCTCCTTTAAATTGAATGCTGAGCGATGTTGAAAACGTGGGAATCGTGTTTTTGCGCTCTGAAAGTGTTGAAAACCGTGTTTCTGGCAATATAGTTGAAAATGCACGTTGAATGATGTTAAAACCCAGGAATCGCGTTTTTGCGTTCTGAAAGTGTCGAAAACAGCTTTTCTGATGCACTTCTGAAAATGAGTGCTGTGTGTTGTTCAAAGCTGGGAACAGAGTTTTTGGGCTTGGAGAGTGTGAAAATTGTGTTTCTGGCAGTCTACTGAAATCTGAATGCTGAGTGTTGTTCAAGGCTGTGAACAGAGTTTTTGGGCTCTGAATGACTCCAAAAACCTTTTCAGGCATTCTCCTTTAAATTGAATGCTGAGCGATGTTGAAAACGTGGGAATCGTGTTTTTGCGCTCTGAAAGTGTTGAAAACCGTGTTTCTGGCAATATAGTTGAAACTGCACGCTGAATGATGTTAAAACCCAGGAATCGCGTTTTTACGCTCTGAAAGTGTCGAAAACAGGGTTTCTCGCAATATCATTGAAACTGCACGCTGAATGATGTTAAAACCCAGGAATCGCGTTTTTGCGTTCTGAAAGTGTCGAAAACAGGGTTTCTCGCAATATCATTGAAACTGCACGCTGAATGATGTTAAAACCCAGGAATCGCGTTTTTGCGCTCTGAAAGTGTCGAAAACAGCGTTTCTGATGCACTTCTGGAAAATGAATGCTGTGTGTTGTTCAAAGCTGGGAACAGAGTTTTTGGGCTTGGAGAGTGTGAAAATTGTGTTTCGGACAGTCTACTGAAATCTGAATGCTGAGTGTTGTTCAAAGCTGAGAACAGAGTTTTTGGGCTCTGAGTGACTCCAAAAACCTTTTCAGGCATTCTCCTTTAAATTGAATGCTGAGCGATGTTGAAAACGTGGGAATCGTGTTTTTGCGCTCTGAAAGTGTTGAAAACCGTGTTTCTGGCAATATAGATGAAACTGCACGTTGAATGATGTTAAAACCCAGGAATCGCGTTTTTGCGCTCTGAAAGTGTCGAAAACAGGGTTTCTCGCAATATCATTGAAACTGCACGCTGAATGATGTTAAAACCCGGGAATCGCGTTTTTGCATTGTGAAAGTGTCGAAAACGGTGTTTCTGATGCACTTCTGGAAAATGAATGATGTGTGTTGTTCAAAGCTGGGAACAGAGTTTTTGGGCTTGGAGAGTGTGAAAATTGTGTTTCTGACAGTCTACTGAAATCTGAATGGTGAGTGTTGTTCAAAGCTGAGAACAGAGTTTTTGGTCTCTGAGTGACTCCAAAAACCTTTCCAGGCATTCTCCTTTAAATTGAATGCTGAGCGATGTTGAAAACGTGGGAATCGTGTTTTTGCGCTCTGAAAGTGTTGAAAACCGTGTTTCTGGCAATATAGATGAAACTGCACGTTGAATGATATTAAAACCCAGGAATCGCGTTTTTGCGCTCTGAATGTGTCGAAAACCGCGTTTCTGATGCACTTCTGGAAAATGAATGCTGTGTGTTGTTCAAAGCTGGGAACAGAGTTTTTGGGCTTGGAGAGTGTGAAAATTGTGTTTCTGACAGTCTACTGAAATCTGAATGCTGAGTGTTGTACAAAGCTGAGAACAGAGTTTTTGGGCTCTGAGTGACTCCAAAAACCTTTTCAGGCATTCTCCTTTAAATTGAATGCTGAGCGATGTTGAAAACGTGGGAATCGTGTTTTTGCGCTCTGAAAGTGTTGAAAACCGTGTTTCTGGCAATATAGTTGAAACTGCACGTTGAATGATGTTAAAACCCAGGAATCGCGTTTTTGCGCTCTGAAAGTGTAGAAAACAGGGTTTCTCGCAATATCATTGAAACTGCACGCTGAATGATGTTAAAACCCGGGAATCGCGTTTTTGCGTTGTGAAAGTGTCGAAAACGGCGTTTCTGATGCACTTCTTTAAAATGAATGCTGTGTGTTGTTCAAAGCTGGGAACAGAGTTTTTGGGCTTGGAGAGTGTGAAAATTGTGTTTCTGGCAGTCTACTGATATCTGAATGCTGAGTGTTGTTCAAAGCTGAGAACAGAGTTTTTGGGCTTTGAGTGACTCCAAAAACCTTTTCAGGCATTCTCCTTTAAATTGAATGCTGAGCGATGTTGAAAACGTGGGAATCGTGTTTTTGCGCTCTGAAAGTGTTGAAAACCGTGTTTCTGGCAATATAGTTGAAACTGCACGCTGAATGATGTTAAAACCCGGGAATCGCGTTTTTGCGCTCTGAAAGTGTCGAAAACAGCTTTTCTGATGCACGTCTGGAAAATGAGTGCTGTGTGTTGTTCAAAGCTGGGAACAGAGTTTTTGGGCTTGGAGAGTGTGAAAATTGTGTTTCTGACATTCTACTGAAATCTGAATGCTGAGTGTTGTTCAAAGCTGAGAACAGAGTTTTTGGGCTCTGAGTGACTCCAAAAACCTTTTCAGGCATTCTCCTTTAAATTGAATGCTGAGCGATGTTGAAAACGTGGGAATCGTGTTTTTGCGCTCTGAAAGTGTTGAAAACCGTGTTTCTGGCAATATAGTTGAAACTGCACGTTGAATGATGTTAAAACCCAGGAATCGCGTTTTTGCGCTCTGAAAGTGTAGAAAACAGGGTTTTTCGCAATATCATTGAAACTGCACGCTGAATGATGTTAAAACCCGGGAATCGCGTTTTTGCGTTGTGAAAGTGTCGAAAACGGCGTTTCTGATGCACTTCTTCAAAATGAATGCTGTGTGTTGTTCAAAGCTGGGAACAGAGTTTTTGGGCTTGGAGAGTGTGAAAATTGTGTTTCTGGCAGTCTACTGATATCTGAATGCTGAGTGTTGTTCAAAGCTGAGAACAGAGTTTTTGGGCTCTGAGTGACTCCAAAAACCTTTTCAGGCATTCTCCTTTAAATTGAATGCTGAGCGATGTTGAAAACGTGGGAATCGTGTTTTTGCGCTCTGAAAGTGTTGAAAACCGTGTTTCTGGCAATATAGTTGAAACTGCACGCTGAATGATGTTAAAACCCGGGAATCGCGTTTTTGCGCTCTGAAAGTGTCGAAAACAGCTTTTCTGATGCACGTCTGGAAAATGAGTGCTGTGTGTTGTTCAAAGCTGGGAACAGAGTTTTTGGGCTTGGAGAGGGTGAAAATTGTGTTTCTGACAGTCTACTGAAATCTGAATGCTGAGTATTGTTCAAAGCTGAGAACAGAGTTTTTGGGCTCTGAGTGACTCCAACAACCTTTTCAGGCATTCTCCTTTAAATTGAATGCTGAGCGATGTTGAAAACGTGGGAATCGTTTTGTTGCGCTCTGAAA
Source organism: Megalops cyprinoides (assembly GCF_013368585.1). Lineage (NCBI taxonomy): Eukaryota > Metazoa > Chordata > Actinopteri > Elopiformes > Megalopidae > Megalops > Megalops cyprinoides. Next base: position 17,425 of record NW_023494734.1, on the reverse strand, counting down.
GTGTTGAAAACCGTGTTTCTGTCAATATAGATGAAACTGCACGTTGAATGATGTTAAAACCCAGGAATCACGTTTTTGCGCTCTGAAAGTGTCGAAAACAGGGTTTCTCGCAATATCATTGAAACTGCACGCTGAATGATGTTAAAACCCGGGAATCGCGCTTTTGCGTTGTGAAAGTGTCGAAAACGGCGTTTCTGATGCACTTCTTTAAAATGAATGCTGTGTGTTGTTCAAAGCTGATAACAGAGTTTTTGGGCTCTGAGTGACTTTAAAAACCTTTTTAGGCATTCTCCTTTAAATTGAATGCTGAGCGATGTTGAAAACGTGGGAATCGTGTTTTTGCGCTCTGAAAGTGTTGAAAACCGTGTTTCTGGCAATATAGTTGAAACTGCACGTTGAATGATGTTAAAACCCAGGAATCGCGTTTTTGCGCTCTGAATGTGTCGAAAACCGCGTTTCTGATGCACTTCTGGAAAATGAATGCTGTGTGTTGTTCAAAGCTGGGAACAGAGTTTTTGGGCTTGGAGAGGGTGAAAATTGTGTTTCTGACAGTCTACTGAAATCTGAATGCTGAGTATTGTTCAAAGCTGAGAACAGAGTTTTTGGGCTCTGAGTGACTCCAAAAACCTTTCCAGGCATTCTCCTTTAAATTGAATGCTGAGCGATGTTGAAAACGTGGGAATCGTGTTTCTGCGCTCTGAAAGTGTTGAAAACCGTGTTTCTGGCAATATAGATGAAACTGCACGTTGAATGATGTTAAAACCCAGGAATCGCGTTTTTGCGCTCTGAAAGTGTCGAAAACAGGGTTTCTCGCAATATCATTGAAACTGCACGCTGAATGATGTTAAAACCCGGGAATCGCGTTTTTGCGTTGTGAAAGTGTCGAAAACGGCGTTTCTGATGCACTTCTTTAAAATGAATGCTGTGTGTAGTTCAAAGCTGGGAACAGAGTTTTTGGGCTTGGAGAGTGTGAAAATTGTGTTTCTGGCAGTCTACTGAAATCTGAATGCTGAGTATTGTTCAAAGCTGAGAACAGAGTTTTTGGGCTCTGAGTGACTCCAAAAACCTTTTCAGGCATTCTCCTTTAAATTGAATGCTGAGCGATGTTGAAAACGTGGGAATCGTGTTTTTGCGCTCTGAAAGTGTTGAAAACCGTGTTTCTGGCAATATAGTTGAAACTGCACGTTGAATGATGTTAAAACCCAGGAATCGCGTTTTTACGCTCTGAAAGTGTCGAAAACAGCTTTTCTGATGCTCTTCTGGAAAATGAGTGCTGTGTGTTGTTCAAAGCTGGGAACAGAGTTTTTGGGCTTGGAGAGTGTGAAAATTGTGTTTCTGACAGTCTACTGAAATCTGAATGCTGAGTGTTGTTCAAAGCTGAGAACAGAGTTTTTGGGCTCTGAGTGACTCCAAAAACCTTTTCAGGCATTCTCCTTTAAATTGAATGCTGAGCGATGTTGAAAACGTGGGAATCGTGTTTCTGGCAATATAGTTGAAACTGCACGTTGAATGATGTTAAAACCCAGGAATCGCGTTTTTGCGCTCTGAAAGTGTCGAAAACAGCGTTGCTGATGCACTTCTGGAAAATGAGTGCTGTGTGTTGTTCAAAGCTGGGAACAGAGTTTTTGGGCTTGGAGAGGGTGAAAATTGTGTTTCTGACAGTCTACTGAAATCTGAATGGTGAGTGTTGTTCAAAGCTGAGAACAGAGTTTTTGGTCTCTGAGTGACTCCAAAAACCTTTTCAGGCATTCTCCTTTAAATTGAATGCTGAGCGATGTTGAAAACGTGGGAATCGTGTTTTTGCGCTCTGAAAGTGTTGAAAACCGTGTTTCTGGCAATATAGTTGAAACTGCACGTTGAATGATGTTAAAACCCAGGAATCGCGTTTTTGCGCTCTGAAAGTGTCGAAAACAGGGTTTCTCGCAATATCATTGAAACTGCACGCTGAATGATGTTAAAACCCGGGACTCGCGTTTTTGCGTTGTGAAAGTGTCGAAAACGGCGTTTCTGATGAACTTCTTTAAAATGAATGCTGTGTGTTGTTCAAAGCTGGGAACAGAGTTTTTGGGCTTGGAGAGTGTGAAAATTGTGTTTCTGGCAGTCTACTGAAATCTGAATGCTGAGTGTTGTTCAAAGCTGAGAACAGAGTTTTTGGGCTCTGAGTGACTCCAAAAACCTTTCCAGGCATTCTCCTTTAAATTGAATGCTGAGCGATGTTGAAAACGTGGGAATCGTGTTTTTGCGCTCTGAAAGTTTTGAAAACCGTGTTTCTGGCAATATAGTTGAAACTGCACGCTGAATGATGTTAAAACCCAGGAATCGCGTTTTTGCGCTCTGAAAGTGTCGAAAACAGCTTTTCTGATGCACGTCTGGAAAATGAGTGCTGTGTGTTGTTCAAAGCTGGGAACAGAGTTTTTGGGCTTGGAGAGGGTGAAAATTGTGTTTCTGACAGTCTACTGAAATCTGAATGCTGAGTATTGTTCAAAGCTGAGAACAGAGTTTTTGGGCTCTGAGTGACTCCAACAACCTTTTCAGGCATTCTCCTTTAAATTGAATGCTGAGCGATGTTGAAAACGTGGGAATCGTTTTGTTGCGCTCTGAAAGTGTTGAAAACCGTGTTTCTGTCAATATAGATGAAACTGCACGCTGAATGATGTTAAAACCCAGGAATCACGTTTTTGCGCTCTGAAAGTGTCGAAAACAGGGTTTCTCGCAATATCATTGAAACTGCACGCTGAATGATGTTAAAACCCGGGAATCGCGTTTTTGCGTTGTGAAAGTGTCGAAAACGGCGTTTCTGATGCACTTCTTTAAAATGAATGCTGTGTATTGTTCAAAGCTGAGAACAGAGTTTTTGGGCTCTGAGTGACTCCAAAAACCTTTCCAGGCATTCTCCTTTAAATTGAATGCTGAGCGATGTTGAAAACGTGGGAATCGTGTTTTTGCGCTCTGAAAGTGTTGAAAACCGTGTTTCTGGCAATATAGTTGAAACTGCACGTTGAATGATGTTAAAACCCAGGAATCGCGTTTTTGCGCTCTGAATGTGTCGAAAACCGCGTTTCTGATGCATTTCTGGAAAATGAATGCTGTGTGTTGTTCAAAGCTGGGAACAGAGTTTTTGGGCTTGGAGAGGGTGAAAATTGTGTTTCTGACAGTCTACTGAAATCTGAATGCTGAGTATTGTTCAAAGCTGAGAACAGAGTTTTTGGGCTCTGAGTGACTCCAAAAACCTTTTCAGGCATTCTCCTTTAAATTGAATGCTGAGCGATGTTGAAAACGTGGGAATCGTTTTGTTGCGCTCTGAAAGTGTTGAAAACCGTGTTTCTGTCAATATAGTTGAAACTGCACGTTGAATGATGTTATAACCCAGGAATCGCGTTTTTGCGCTCTGAAAGTGTCGAAAACAGGGTTTCTCGCAATATCATTGAAACTGCACGCTGAATGATGTTAAAACCCGGGAATCGCGTTTTTTGCGTTGTGAAAGTGTCGAAAACGGCGTTTCTGATGCACTTCTTTAAAATGAATGCTGTGTGTAGTTCAAAGCTGGGAACAGAGTTTTTGGGCTTGGAGAGTGTGAAAATTGTGTTTCTGGCAGTCTACTGAAATCTGAATGCTGAGTATTGTTCAAAGCTGAGAACAGAGTTTTTGGGCTCTGAGTGACTCCAAAAACCTTTCCAGGCATTCTCCTTTAAATTGAATGCTGAGCGATGTTGAAAACGTGGGAATCGTGTTTTTGCGCTCTGAAAGTGTTGAAAACCGTGTTTCTGGCAATATAGTTGAAACTGCACGTTGAATGATGTTAAAACCCAGGAATCGCGTTTTTGCGCTCTGAAAGTGTCGAAAACAGCTTTTCTGATGCACTTCTGGAAAATGAGTGCTGTGTGTTGTTCAAAGCTGGGAACAGAGTTTTTGGGCTTGGAGAGTGTGAAAATTGTGTTTCTGACATTCTACTGAAATCTGAATGCTGAGTGTTGTTCAAAGCTGAGAACAGAGTTTTTGGGCTCTGAGTGACTCCAAAAACCTTTTCAGGCATTCTCCTTTAAATTGAATGCTGAGCAATGTTGAAAACGTGGGAATCGTGTTTTTGCGCTCTGAAAGTGTTGAAAACCGTGTTTCTGGCAATATAGTTGAAACTGCACGTTGAATGATGTTAAAACCCAGGAATCGCGTTTTTGCGCTCTGAAAGTGTAGAAAACAGGGTTTCTCGCAATATCATTGAAACTGCACGCTGAATGATGTTAAAACCCGGGAATCGCGTTTTTGCGTTGTGAAAGTGTCGAAAACGGCGTTTCTGATGCACTTCTTCAAAATGAATGCTGTGTGTTGTTCAAAGCTGGGAACAGAGTTTTTGGGCTTGGAGAGTGTGAAAATTGTGTTTCTGGCAGTCTACTGATATCTGAATGCTGAGTGTTGTTCAAAGCTGAGAACAGAGTTTTTGGGCTCTGAGTGACTCCAAAAACCTTTTCAGGCATTCTCCTTTAAATTGAATGCTGAGCGATGTTGAAAACGTGGGAATCGTGTTTTTGCGCTCTGAAAGTGTTGAAAACCGTGTTTCTGGCAATATAGTTGAAACTGCACGCTGAATGATGTTAAAACCCGGGAATCGCGTTTTTGCGCTCTGAAAGTGTCGAAAACAGCGTTTCTGATGCACGTCTGGAAAATGAGTGCTGTGTGTTGTTCAAAGCTGGGAACAGAGTTTTTGGGTTTGGAGAGGGTGAAAATTGTGTTTCTGACAGTCTACTGAAATCTGAATGCTGAGTATTGTTCAAAGCTGAGAACAGAGTTTTTGGGCTCTGAGTGACTCCAACAACCTTTTCAGGCATTCTCCTTTAAATTGAATGCTGAGCGATGTTGAAAACGTGGGAATCGTTTTGTTGCGCTCTGAAAGTGTTGAAAACCGTGTTTCTGTCAATATAGATGAAACTGCACGTTGAATGATGTTAAAACCCAGGAATCACGTTTTTGCGCTCTGAAAGTGTCGAAAACAGGGTTTCTCGCAATATCATTGAAACTGCACGCTGAATGATGTTAAAACCCGGGAATCGCGTTTTTGCGTTGTGAAAGTGTCGAAAACGGCGTTTCTGATGCACTTCTTTAAAATGAATGCTGTGTATTGTTCAAAGCTGAGAATAGAGTTTTTGGGCTCTGAGTGACTTTAAAAACCTTTTTAGGCATTCTCCTTTAAATTGAATGCTGAGCGATGTTGAAAACGTGGGAATCGTGTTTTTGCGCTCTGAAAGTGTTGAAAACCGTGTTTCTGGCAATATAGTTGAAACTGCACGTTGAATGATGTTAAAACCCAGGAATCGCGTTTTTGCGCTCTGAATGTGTCGAAAACTGCGTTTCTGATGCACTTCTGGAAAATGAATGCTGTGTGTTGTTCAAAGCTGGGAACAGAGTTTTTGGGCTTGGAGAGGGTGAAAATTGTGTTTCTGACAGTCTACTGAAATCTGAATGCTGAGTATTGTTCAAAGCTGAGAACAGAGTTTTTGGGCTCTGAGTGACTCCAAAAACCTTTTCAGGCATTCTCCTTTAAATTGAATGCTGAGCGATGTTGAAAACGTGGGAATCGTGTTTCTGCGCTCTGAAAGTGTTGAAAACCGTGTTTCTGGCAATATAGATGAAACTGCACGTTGAATGATGTTAAAACCCAGGAATCGCGTTTTTGCGCTCTGAAAGTGTCGAAAACAGGGTTTCTCGCAATATCATTGAAACTGCACGCTGAATGATGTTAAAACCCGGGAATCGCGTTTTTGCGTTGTGAAAGTGTAGAAAACGGCGTTTCTGATGCACTTCTTTAAAATGAATGCTGTGTGTAGTTCAAAGCTGGGAACAGAGTTTTTGGGCTTGGAGAGTGTGAAAATTGTGTTTCTGGCAGTCTACTGAAATCTGAATGCTGAGTATTGTTCAAAGCTGAGAACAGAGTTTTTGGGCTCTGAGTGACTCCAAAAACCTTTTCAGGCATTCTCCTTTAAATTGAATGCTGAGCGATGTTGAAAACGTGGGAATCGTGTTTTTGCGCTCTGAAAGTGTTGAAAACCGTGTTTCTGGCAATATAGTTGAAACTGCACGTTGAATGATGTTAAAACCCAGGAATCGCGTTTTTACGCTCTGAAAGTGTCGAAAACAGCTTTTCTGATGCACTTCTGGAAAATGAGTGCTGTGTGTTGTTCAAAGCTGGGAACAGAGTTTTTGGGCTTGGAGAGTGTGAAAATTGTGTTTCTGACAGTCTACTGAAATCTGAATGCTGAGTGTTGTTCAAAGCTGAGAATAGAGTTTTTGGTCTCTGAGTGACTCCAAAAACCTTTTCAGGCATTCTCCTTTAAATTGAATGCTGAGCGATGTTGAAAACGTGGGAATCGTGTTTCTGGCAATATAGTTGAAACTGCACGTTGAATGATGTTAAAACCCAGGAATCGCGTTTTTGCGCTCTGAAAGTGTCGAAAACAGCGTTGCTGATGCACTTCTGGAAAATGAGTGCTGTGTGTTGTTCAAAGCTGGGAACAGAGTTTTTGGGCTTGGAGAGGGTGAAAATTGTGTTTCTGACAGTCTACTGAAATCTGAATGCTGAGTGTTGTTCAAAGCTGAGAACAGAGTTTTTGGTCTCTGAGTGACTCCAAAAACCTTTTCAGGCATTCTCCTTTAAATTGAATGCTGAGCGATGTTGAAAACGTGGGAATCGTGTTTTTGCGCTCTGAAAGTGTTGAAAACCGTGTTTCTGGCAATATAGTTGAAACTGCACGTTGAATGATGTTAAAACCCAGGAATCGCGTTTTTGCGCTCTGAAAGTGTCGAAAACAGGGTTTCTCGCAATATCATTGAAACTGCACGCTGAATGATGTTAAAACCCGGGAATCGCGTTTTTGCGTTGTGAAAGTGTCGAAAACGGCGTTTCTGATGAACTTCTTGAAAATGAATGCTGTGTGTTGTTCAAAGCTGGGAACAGAGTTTTTGGGCTTGGAGAGTGTGAAAATTGTGTTTCTGGCAGTCTACTGAAATCTGAATGCTGAGTGTTGTTCAAAGCTGAGAACAGAGTTTTTGGGCTCTGAGTGACTCCAAAAACCTTTCCAGGCATTCTCCTTTAAGTTGAATGCTGAGCGATGTTGAAAACGTGGGAATCGTGTTTTTGCGCTCTGAAAGTTTTGAAAACCGTGTTTCTGGCAATATAGTTGAAACTGCACGCTGAATGATGTTAAAACCCAGGAATCGCGTTTTTGCGCTCTGAAAGTGTCGAAAACAGCTTTTCTGATGCACGTCTGGAAAATGAGTGCTGTGTGTTGTTCAAAGCTGGGAACAGAGTTTTTGGGCTTGGAGAGGGTGAAAATTGTGTTTCTGACAGTCTACTGAAATCTGAATGCTGAGTATTGTTCAAAGCTGAGAACAGAGTTTTTGGGCTCTGAGTGACTCCAACAACCTTTTCAGGCATTCTCCTTTAAATTGAATGCTGAGCGATGTTGAAAACGTGGGAATCGTTTTGTTGCGCTCTGAAAGTGTTGAAAACCGTGTTTCTGGCAATATAGTTGAAACTGCACGTTGAATGATGTTAAAACCCAGGAATCACGTTTTTGCGCTCTGAAAGTGTCGAAAACAGGGTTTCTCGCAATATCATTGAAACTGCACGCTGAATGATGTTAAAACCCGGGAATCGCGTTTTTGCGTTGTGAAAGTGTCGAAAACGGCGTTTCTGATGCACTTCTTTAAAATGAATGCTGTGTGTTGTTCAAAGCTGAGAACAGAGTTTTTGGGCTCTGAGTGACTCCAAAAACCTTTCCACGCATTCTCCTTTAAATTGAATGCTGAGCGATGTTGAAAACGTGGGAATCGTGTTTCTGGCAATATAGTTGAAAATGCACGTTGAATGATGTTAAAACCCAGGAATCGCGTTTTTGCGCTCTGAATGTGTCGAAAACAGCGTTGCTGATGCACTTCTGGAAAATGAGTGCTGTGTGTTGTTCAAAGCTGGGAACAGAGTTTTTGGGCTTGGAGAGGGTGAAAATTGTGTTTCTGACAGTCTACTGAAATCTGAATGGTGAGTGTTGTTCAAAGCTGAGAACAGAGTTTTTGGTCTCTGAGTGACTCCAAAAACCTTTTCAGGCATTCTCCTTTAAATTGAATGCTGAGCGATGTTGAAAACGTGGGAATCGTGTTTTTGCGCTCTGAAAGTGTTGAAAACCGTGTTTCTGGCAATATAGTTGAAACTGCACGTTGAATGATGTTAAAACCCAGGAATCGCGTTTTTGCGCTCTGAAAGTGTCGAAAACAGGGTTTCTCGCAATATCATTGAAACTGCACGCTGAATGATGTTAAAACCCGGGAATCGCGTTTTTGCGTTGTGAAAGTGTCGAAAACGGCGTTTCTGATGCACTTCTTTAAAATGAATGCTGTGTGTTGTTCAAAGCTGGGAACAGAGTTTTTGGGCTTGGAGAGTGTGAAAATTGTGTTTCTGGCAGTCTACTGAAATCTGAATGCTGAGTGTTGTTCAAAGCTGAGAACAGAGTTTTTGGGCTCTGAGTGACTCCAAAAACCTTTCCAGGCATTCTCCTTTAAGTTGAATGCTGAGCGATGTTGAAAACGTGGGAATCGTGTTTTTGCGCTCTGAAAGTTTTGAAAACCGTGTTTCTGGCAATATAGTTGAAACTGCACGCTGAATGATGTTAAAACCCAGGAATCGCGTTTTTGCGCTCTGAAAGTGTCGAAAACAGCTTTTCTGATGCACTTCTGGAAAATGAGTGCTGTGTGTTGTTCAAAGCTGGGAACAGAGTTTTTGGGCTTGGAGAGGGTGAAAATTGTGTTTCTGACAGTCTACTGAAATCTGAATGCTGAGTATTGTTCAAAGCTGAGAACAGAGTTTTTGGGCTCTGAGTGACTCCAAAAACCTTTCCAGGCATTCTCCTTTAAATTGAATGCTGAGCGATGTTGAAAACGTGGGAATCGTGTTTTTGCGCTCTGAAAGTGTTGAAAACCGTGTTTCTGGCAATATAGTTGAAACTGCACGTTGAATGATGTTAAAACCCAGGAATCGCGTTTTTGCGCTCTGAAAGTGTCGAAAACAGCTTTTCTGATGCACTTCTGAAAATGAGTGCTGTGTGTTGTTCAAAGCTGGGAACAGAGTTTTTTGGGCTTGGAGAGTGTGAAAATTGTGTTTCTGACAGTCTACTGAAATCTGAATGCTGAGTATTGTTCAAAGCTGAGAACAGAGTTTTTGGGCTCTGAGTGACTCCAAAAACCTTTCCAGGCATTCTCCTTTAAATTGAATGCTGAGCGATGTTGAAAACGTGGGAATCGTGTTTCTGCGCTCTGAAAGTGTTGAAAACCGTGTTTCTGGCAATATAGATGAAACTGCACGTTGAATGATGTTAAAACCCAGGAATCGCGTTTTTGCGCTCTGAAAGTGTAGAAAACAGGGTTTTTCGCAATATCATTGAAACTGCACGCTGAATGATGTTAAAACCCGAGAATCGCGTTTTTGCGTTGTGAAAGTGTCGAAAACGGCGTTTCTGATGCACTTCTTCAAAATGAATGCTGTGTGTTGTTCAAAGCTGGGAACAGAGTTTTTGGGCTTGGAGAGTGTGAAAATTGTGTTTCTGGCAGTCTACTGATATCTGAATGCTGAGTGTTGTTCAAAGCTGAGAACAGAGTTTTTGGGCTTTGAGTGACTCCAAAAACCTTTTCAGGCATTCTCCTTTAAATTGAATGCTGAGCGATGTTGAAAACGTGGGAATCGTGTTTTTTGCGCTCTGAAAGTGTTGAAAACCGTGTTTCTGGCAATATAGTTGAAACTGCACGCTGAATGATGTTAAAACCCGGGAATCGCGTTTTTGCGCTCTGAAAGTGTCGAAAACAGCTTTTCTGATGCACGTCTGGAAAATGAGTGCTGTGTGTTGTTCAAAGCTGGGAACAGAGTTTTTGGGTTTGGAGAGGGTGAAAATTGTGTTTCTGACAGTCTACTGAAATCTGAATGCTGAGTATTGTTCAAAGCTGAGAACAGAGTTTTTGGGCTCTGAGTGACTCCAAAAACCTTTTCAGGCATTCTCCTTTAAATTGAATGCTGAGCGATGTTGAAAACGTGGGAATCGTTTTGTTGCGCTCTGAAAGTGTTGAAAACCGTGTTTCTGTCAATATAGATGAAACTGCACGTTGAATGATGTTAAAACCCAGGAATCACGTTTTTGCGCTCTGAAAGTGTCGAAAACAGGGTTTCTCGCAATATCATTGAAACTGCACGCTGAATGATGTTAAAACCCGGGAATCGCGCTTTTGCGTTGTGAAAGTGTCGAAAACGGCGTTTCTGATGCACTTCTTTAAAATGAATGCTGAGTATTGTTCAAAGCTGAGAACAGAGTTTTTGGGCTCTGAGTGACTTTAAAAACCTTTTTAGGCATTCTCCTTTAAATTGAATGCTGAGCGATGTTGAAAACGTGGGAATCGTGTTTTTGCGCTCTGAAAGTGTTGAAAACCGTGTTTCTGGCAATATAGTTGAAACTGCACGTTGAATGATGTTAAAACCCAGGAATCGCGTTTTTTGCGCTCTGAATGTGTCGAAAACCGCGTTTCTGATGCACTTCTGGAAAATGAATGCTGTGTGTTGTTCAAAGCTGGGAACAGAGTTTTTGGGCTTGGAGAGGGTGAAAATTGTGTTTCTGACAGTCTACTGAAATCTGAATGCTGAGTATTGTTCAAAGCTGAGAACAGAGTTTTTGGGCTCTGAGTGACTCCAAAAACCTTTTCAGGCATTCTCCTTTAAATTGAATGCTGAGCGATGTTGAAAACGTGGGAATCGTGTTTCTGCGCTCTGAAAGTGTTGAAAACCGTGTTTCTGGCAATATAGATGAAACTGCACGTTGAATGATGTTAAAACCCAGGAATCGCGTTTTTGCGCTCTGAAAGTGTCGAAAACAGGGTTTCTCGCAATATCATTGAAACTGCACGCTGAATGATGTTAAAACCCGGGAATCGCGTTTTTGCGTTGTGAAAGTGTCGAAAACGGCGTTTCTGATGCACTTCTTTAAAATGAATGCTGTGTGTAGTTCAAAGCTGGGAACAGAGTTTTTGGGCTTGGAGAGTGTGAAAATTGTGTTTCTGGCAGTCTACTGAAATCTGAATGCTGAGTATTGTTCAAAGCTGAGAACAGAGTTTTTGGGCTCTGAGTGACTCCAAAAACCTTTTCAGGCATTCTCCTTTAAATTGAATGCTGAGCGATGTTGAAAACGTGGGAATCGTGTTTTTGCGCTCTGAAAGTGTTGAAAACCGTGTTTCTGGCAATATAGTTGAAACTGCACGTTGAATGATGTTAAAACCCAGGAATCGCGTTTTTACGCTCTGAAAGTGTCGAAAACAGCTTTTCTGATGCACTTCTGGAAAATGAGTGCTGTGTGTTGTTCAAAGCTGGGAACAGAGTTTTTGGGCTTGGAGAGTGTGAAAATTGTGTTTCTGACAGTCTACTGAAATCTGAATGCTGAGTGTTGTTCAAAGCTGAGAACAGAGTTTTTGGTCTCTGAGTGACTCCAAAAACCTTTTCAGGCATTCTCCTTTAAATTGAATGCTGAGCGATGTTGAAAACGTGGGAATCGTGTTTCTGGCAATATAGTTGAAAATGCACGTTGAATGATGTTAAAACCCAGGAATCGCGTTTTTGCGCTCTGAAAGTGTCGAAAACAGCGTTGCTGATGCACTTCTGGAAAATGAATGCTGTGTGTTGTTCAAAGCTGGGAACAGAGTTTTTGGGCTTGGAGAGTGTGAAAATTGTGTTTCTGACAGTCTACTGAAATCTGAATGGTGAGTGTTGTTCAAAGCTGAGAACAGAGTTTTTGGGCTCTGAGTGACTCCAAAAACCTTTTCAGGCATTCTCCTTTAAATTGAATGCTGAGCGATGTTGAAAACGTGGGAATCGTGTTTTTGCGCTCTGAAAGTGTTGAAAACCGTGTTTCTGGCAATATAGTTGAAACCTGCACGTTGAATGATGTTAAAACCCAGGAATCGCGTTTTTGCGCTCTGAAGTGTCGAAACCAGGGTTTCTCGCAATATCATTGAAACTGCACGCTGAATGATGTTAAAACCCGGGAATCGCGTTTTTGCGTTGTGAAAGTGTCGAAAACGGCGTTTCTGATGCACTTCTGTAAAATGAATGCTGTGTGTTGTTCAAAGCTGGGAACAGAGTTTTTGGGCTTGGAGAGTGTGAAAATTGTGTTTCTGGCAGTCTACTGAAATCTGAATGCTGAGTGTTGTTCAAAGCTGAGAACAGAGTTTTTGGGCTCTGAGTGACTCCAAAAACCTTTCCAGGCATTCTCCTTTAAATTGAATGCTGAGCGATGTTGAAAACGTGGGAATCGTGTTTTTGCGCTCTGAAAGTGTTGAAAACCGTGTTTCTGGCAATATAGTTGAAACTGCACGCTGAATGATGTTAAAACCCAGGAATCGCGTTTTTGCGCTCTGAAAGTGTCGAAAACAGCTTTTCTGATGCACTTCTGGAAAATGAGTGCTGTGTGTTGTTCAAAGCTGGGAACAGAGTTTTTGGGCTTGGAGAGGGTGAAAATTGTGTTTCTGACAGTCTACTGAAATCTGAATGCTGAGTATTGTTCAAAGCTGAGAACAGAGTTTTTGGGCTCTGAGTGACTCCAAAAACCTTTTCAGGCATTCTCCTTTAAATTGAATGCTGAGCGATGTTGAAAACGTGGGAATCGTGTTTGTTGCGCTCTGAAAGTGTTGAAAACCGTGTTTCTGGCAATATAGATTGAAACTGCACGTTGAATGATGTTAAAACCCAGGAATCGCGTTTTTGCGCTCTGAAAGTGTCGAAAACAGGGTTTCTCGCAATATCATTGAAACTGCACGCTGAATGATGTTAAAACCCGGGAATCGCGTTTTTGCGTTGTGAAAGTGTCGAAAACGGCGTTTCTGATGCACTTCTTTAAAATGAATGCTGTGTGTTGTTCAAAGCTGAGAACAGAGTTTTTGGGCTCTGAGTGACTCCAAAAACCTTTCACGGCATTCTCCTTTAAATTGAATGCTGAGCGATGTTGAAAACGTGGGAATCGTGTTTTTGCGCTCTGAAAGTGTTGAAAACCGTGTTTCTGGCAATATAGTTGAAACTGCACGTTGAATGATGTTAAAACCCAGGAATCGCGTTTTTGCGCTCTGAAAGTGTCGAAAACAGCGTTTCTGATGCACTTCTGGAAAATGAGTGCTGTGTGTTGTTCAAAGCTGGGAACAGAGTTTTTGGGCTTGGAGAGGGTGAAAATTGTGTTTCTGACAGTCTACTGAAATCTGAATGCTGAGTGTTGTTCAAAGCTGAGAACAGAGTTTTTGGGCTCTGAGTGACTCCAAAAACCTTTTCAGGCATTCTCCTTTAAATTGAATGCTGAGCGATGTTGAAAACGTGGGAATCGTGTTTTTGCGCTCTGAAAGTGTTGAAAACCGTGTTTCTGGCAATATAGTTGAAACTGCACGTTGAATGATGTTAAAACCCAGGAATCGCGTTTTTGCGCTCTGAAAGTGTCGAAAACAGGGTTTCTCGCAATATCATTGAAACTGCACGCTGAATGATGTTAAAACCCGGGAATCGCGTTTTTGCGTTGTGAAAGTGTCGAAAACGGCGTTTCTGATGCACTTCTTGAAAATGAATGCTGTGTGTTGTTCAAAGCTGGGAACAGAGTTTTTGGGCTTGGAGAGTGTGAAAATTGTGTTTCTGGCAGTCTACTGAAATCTGAATGCTGAGTGTTGTTCAAAGCTGAGAACAGAGTTTTTGGGCTCTGAGTGACTCCAAAAACCTTTCCAGGCATTCTCCTTTAAATTGAATGCTGAGCGATGTTGAAAACGTGGGAATCGTGTTTTTGCGCTCTGAAAGTGTTGAAAACCGTGTTTCTGGCAATATAGTTGAAACTGCACGCTGAATGATGTTAAAACCCAGGAATCGCGTTTTTGCGCTCTGAAAGTGTCGAAAACAGCTTTTCTGATGCACTTCTGGAAAATGAGTGCTGTGTGTTGTTCAAAGCTGGGAACAGAGTTTTTGGGCTTGGAGAGGGTGAAAATTGTGTTTCTGACAGTCTACTGAAATCTGAATGCTGAGTAGTTGTTCAAAGCTGAGAACAGAGTTTTTGGGCTCTGAGTGACTCCAAAAACCTTTTCAGGCATTCTCCTTTAAATTGAATGCTGAGCGATGTTGAAAACGTGGGAATCGTGTTTTTGCGCTCTGAAAGTGTTGAAAACCGTGTTTCTGGCAATATAGTTGAAACTGCACGTTGAATGATGTTAAAACCCAGGAATCGCGTTTTTGCGCTCTGAAAGTGTCGAAAACAGCTTTTCTGATGCACTTCTGGAAAATGAGTGCTGTGTGTTGTTCAAAGCTGGGAACAGAGTTTTTGGGCTTGGAGAGTGTGAAAATTGTGTTTCTGACAGTCTACTGAAATCTGAATGCTGAGTATTGTTCAAAGCTGAGAACAGAGTTTTTGGGCTCTGAGTGACTCCAAAAACCTTTCCAGGCATTCTCCTTTAAATTGAATGCTGAGCGATGTTGAAAACGTGGGAATCGTGTTTTTGCGCTCTGAAAGTGTTGAAAACCGTGTTTCTGGCAATATAGTTGAAACTGCACGTTGAATGATGTTAAAACCCAGGAATCGCGTTTTTGCGCTCTGAAAGTGTCGAAAACAGGGTTTCTCGCAATATCATTGAAACTGCACGCTGAATGATGTTAAAACCCGGGAATCGCGTTTTTGCGTTGTGAAAGTGTCGAAAACGGCGTTTCTGATGCACTTCTGGAAAATGAATGCTGTGTGTTGTTCAAAGCTGGGAACAGAGTTTTTGGGCTTGGAGAGTGTGAAAATTGTGTTTCTGACAGTCTACTGAAATCTGAATGCTGAGTGTTGTTCAAAGCTGAGAACAGAGTTTTTGGGCTCTGAGTGACTCCAAAAACCTTTTCAGGCATTCTCCTTTAAATTGAATGCTGAGCGATGTTGAAAACGTGGGAATCGTGTTTTTGCGCTCTGAAAGTGTTGAAAACCGTGTTTCTGGCAATATAGTTGAAACTGCACGTTGAATGATGTTAAAACCCAGGAATCGCGTTTTTGCGCTCTGAAAGTGTCGAAAACAGGGTTTCTCGCAATATCATTGAAACTGCACGCTGAATGATGTTAAAACCCGGGAATCGCGTTTTTGCGTTGTGAAAGTGTCGAAAACGGCGTTTCTGATGCACTTCTGGAAAATGAATGCTGTGTGTTGTTCAAAGCTGGGAACAGAGTTTTTGGGCTTGGAGAGTGTGAAAATTGTGTTTCTGACAGTCTACTGAAATCTGAATGCTGAGTATTGTTCAAAGCTGAGAACAGAGTTTTTGGGCTCTGAGTGACTCCAAAAACCTTTCCAGGCATTCTCCTTTAAATTGAATGCTGAGCGATGTTGAAAACGTGGGAATCGTGTTTTTGCGCTCTGAAAGTGTTGAAAACCGTGTTTCTGGCAATATAGTTGAAACTGCACGTTGAATGATGTTAAAACCCAGGAATCGCGTTTTTGCGCTCTGAAAGTGTCGAAAACAGCTTTTCTGATGCACTTCTGGAAAATGAGTGCTGTGTGTTGTTCAAAGCTGGGAACAGAGTTTTTGGGCTTGGAGAGGGTGAAAATTGTGTTTCTGACAGTCTACTGAAATCTGAATGCTGAGTATTGTTCAAAGCTGAGAACAGAGTTTTTGGGCTCTGAGTGACTCCAAAAACCTTTCCAGGCATTCTCCTTTAAATTGAATGCTGAGCGATGTTGAAAACGTGGGAATCGTGTTTTTGCGCTCTGAAAGTGTTGAAAACCGTGTTTCTGGCAATATAGTTGAAACTGCACGTTGAATGATGTTAAAACCCAGGAATCGCGTTTTTGCGCTCTGAAAGTGTCGAAAACAGGGTTTCTCGCAATATCATTGAAACTGCACGCTGAATGATGTTAAAACCCGGGAATCGCGTTTTTGCGTTGTGAAAGTGTCGAAAACGGCGTTTCTGATGCACTTCTGGAAAATGAATGCTGTGTGTTGTTCAAAGCTGGGAACAGAGTTTTTGGGCTTGGAGAGTGTGAAAATTGTGTTTCTGGCAGTCTACTGAAATCTGAATGCTGAGTGTTGTTCAAAGCTGAGAACAGAGTTTTTGGGCTCTGAGTGACTCCAAAAACCTTTTCAGGCATTCTCCTTTAAATTGAATGCTGAGCGATGTTGAAAACGTGGGAATCGTGTTTTTGCGCTCTGAAAGTGTTGAAAACCGTGTTTCTGGCAATATAGTTGAAACTGCACGTTGAATGATGTTAAAACCCAGGAATCGCGTTTTTGCGCTCTGAAAGTGTCGAAAACAGCTTTTCTGATGCACTTCTGGAAAATGAGTGCTGTGTGTTGTTCAAAGCTGGGAACAGAGTTTTTGGGCTTGGAGAGTGTGAAAATTGTGTTTCTGACAGTCTACTGAAATCTGAATGCTGAGTGTTGTTCAAAGCTGAGAACAGAGTTTTTGGGCTCTGAGTGACTCCAAAAACCTTTCCAGGCATTCTCCTTTAAATTGAATGCTGAGCGATGTTGAAAACGTGGGAATCGTGTTTTTGCGCTCTGAAAGTGTTGAAAACCGTGTTTCTGGCAATATAGTTGAAACTGCACGTTGAATGATGTTAAAACCCAGGAATCGCGTTTTTGCGCTCTGAAAGTGTCGAAAACAGGGTTTCTCGCAATATCATTGAAACTGCACGCTGAATGATGTTAAAACCCGGGAATCGCGTTTTTGCGTTGTGAAAGTGTCGAAAACGGCGTTTCTGATGCACTTCTGGAAAATGAATGCTGTGTGTTGTTCAAAGCTGGGAACAGAGTTTTTGGGCTTGGAGAGTGTGAAAATTGTGTTTCTGACAGTCTACTGAAATCTGAATGCTGAGTGTTGTTCAAAGCTGAGAACAGAGTTTTTGGGCTCTGAGTGACTCCAAAAACCTTTTCAGGCATTCTCCTTTAAATTGAATGCTGAGCGATGTTGAAAACGTGGGAATCGTGTTTTTGCGCTCTGAAAGTGTTGAAAACCGTGTTTCTGGCAATATAGTTGAAACTGCACGTTGAATGATGTTAAAACCCAGGAATCGCGTTTTTGCGCTCTGAAAGTGTCGAAACAGCTTTTCTGATGCACTTCTGGAAAATGAGTGCTGTGTGTTGTTCAAAGCTGGGAACAGAGTTTTTGGGCTTGGAGAGTGTGAAAATTGTGTTTCTGACAGTCACTACTGAAATCTGAATGCTGAGTGTTGTTCAAAGCTGAGAACAGAGTTTTTGGGCTCTGAGTGACTCCAAAAACCTTTTCAGGCATTCTCCTTTAAATTGAATGCTGAGCGATGTTGAAAACGTGGGAATCGTGTTTTTGCGCTCTGAAAGTGTTGAAAACCGTGTTTCTGGCAATATAGTTGAAACTGCACGTTGAATGATGTTAAAACCCATCGCGTT